>NC_084975.1:4049313-4156813 GCF_963691925.1 Scomber scombrus | reverse complement strand
GATTTAAATACTTGAACCCAGATTAAACTCAAATTCTAGTTATAAAGAGAAAACTTGTATCTGCCATCTTTATCGTCATTAAACTGATAATACGTGTGTACCTTTACTGCTCTGTACAGCCTTGTGCTGCAGTTTAATAACACAAACTGTCATCTCTTTACCTTTTATATCTCAGGACCTGTGCTAGAGACCCTAGTGATGTCATCAGCCAGCGCCTGAAGGAAATGTTCGAGCTCTTCTCTCAGCATTACGAAGACAGCGGGGCAGAGAACAGGAGCATGGGGAAAGGTACACGCAGATTCATAATCAGCTGTTGGTGTTTGATAGATTTGCTCCCCTAAACTGTCTGAATTATCTTTTTTTTCTTACAGACATGGCAGTGAAGTATTTCCACCTGGCGGAGGCCCTATACTACCGGATTCTGGAGTCAATCATTGAGAGAGAAAAGATGATTTTGGGAGATGCTGACCTGTCTGTGAGTAAAAACCACACAGCTTTTATCCTCTAGACAGTGCTGCAGATGTTAAACTTTGGCTGGAGTTGAATATAAGTCACAAAATCAACATTGAAAGGGGGGAAAAAATATCCATCCCTCATTTCTATCTATTAGAAAACTGTAATAATCAGACAAGCACACAGAAGACTGAAGAACCAATCACGTATTTTATACTCCGATTATAAACTTTGACCCTCTGGTAAACAAACTATAAAGCCTGTAAATACAAAACCAACAGTATCCTGCTCTCCTTTGTCCCCACCTCCAATAGACTGCTAAACAAATAATCTATTGCACAATTGTTTATATTAACTGACTAGGTTGTGTACACAGTGTAGTATGGTTTCATGAGTAATACTGACTAATAGTGAATGGAGTACGACTTAATTTGTTTTATTTAATATCTAAATTTATGGATTTTGCCTCCTTTACACATCTGATTTTTTACATTTTCCTTGCTTTAATTCTGTTATACAAGCTTCACCTCTTTACTGACCACCAGTCATTGAGTTTTTATCATGTTAGGAGTATTGTGTTTATTCTATCTAGTCTATTTGTTTATGTGTTTGGTTGGTGTTGTGTACAGTACCAGTCAAAAGTTTCCTCCCTTCCTTCCTTCCTATTCACTTGAATGAGTTAGTGTGTCCATTATGACTGGAGATTATTCACCATTATTGTGCACCTTGTATTTATTTTTCTATCTGCAGCTGGAGCCTAAAATGCATCCGCCCCATGGGACAATAAAGTATACTTTATCTTATTTAGACCACTGCACTACCAAAACTTGGTCTCAGCTGTGTATAAAAAATAATTTGTCTTTAAAATGTAAATTTTCAAATGTTAAGTGCTTATAATCATCAGTATACAGAGACTTTATAGGTTTGTGTCTTTATTTACTCTGAAGACTTCACACTTTCTTCTTGGAAAATTAACCCTTTTGTAGGTCTGCTACAGGTCACTTTGTGTCATGATATCTGGTCAAAAACTAAATCTATTTAACCCATTTAACTTTTTGGGCAATCTTTAGCACTAGTATGAGGTATGTAATGCACAGACAGACCATCAGTGTTCTATGGTTGCTATAGATACAGGTTGTTCTATGGTTGCTACAGATACAGGTTGTTCTATGGTTGCTATAGATACAGGTTGTTCTATGGTTGCTACAGATACAGGTTGTTCTATGGTTGCTATAGATACAGGTTGTTCTATGGTTGCTACAGATACAGGTTGTTCTATGGTTGCTATAGATACAGGTTGTTTTATGGTTGCTATAGATACAGGTTGTTCTATGGTTGCTATAGATACAGGTTGTGCTTTAGTGTATAAACCAAGAATAACACAAATCACTGCTGACATCAGAGATCCTGCTGGAGACATTTTTGAAGTTGTTTTAATTTTTTCATCTTGTACATGAACAGAATGAGTCTCTAACATGTTTGTTTTTTTTTTAAAGTTTTGAACAAATGATGTCTGTAGAGGTCTGTAAAACATCAAATTTAGGGTCAATGAAAATTTAAAAAAATCCATGTTTTATGTTGTCATGGCCTCAAAGAGGAAGGAAAAGCAAAACAATGATTTTTTTAGATAGCACTTTCTTGGTGTGACCTACAAAGGGTTAAAATTAGATGTTTTTTTAAGTGTGGATGCCCTTCTACGGTGGCCCTGACCCATAGCAATGATTTCAAGTTGTTGTGTGGGGGAGATAATAGATGAAGTTATTTCGTAGGACACATTGTTCTCGTCTTGCAAATACAAACACTCTGTTTCTCTGAAAGGAAACAAACATCTAATCTACAGACTGTAACAGTGTGAAGCCTGCTGATGGAATAGTTTACACTGTTTCAAGTAGTTTATACGTGTTCTTGTCCTGACACGTTCTGTTCCTGGAAGTGAGTAATGAAATTGTATTGTGTGTGTGTGTGTGTGTGTGTGTGTGTGTGTGTGTGTGTGTGTGTGTGTGTGTGTGTGTGTGTGTGTGTGTGTGTGTGTTGCAGTGTATTTTGGAGCAGGATATCTTCCACCGCTCTCTGCTGGCCTGCTGTCTGGAAATCGTCGTCTTCTCCTACAGACCTCCGGGAGATTTCCCCAACATGATCCGAATCTTCCGGCTCCCGGCTTATCATTTCTACAAGGTATCGATGCGTCCGATCAATAACACTTTGACTCAGACTGCAGGCAAATCAGATTTATCTCTCTAATTAGATCCTTTACGACTGTCTGCACTGTTATTTTAAAGTGATCAGATCAGATTTGTGTGTTCAGATATCACCAGCTTATCTGTGTGAGTTGCTATGGTAACGATCTAAGTCATCCCTCTGGATTTGATGTCATTGTTGTGTGTTGATTTGCGAGTGAAGCAGAAGACACTTTGAAATCCGATTTGAGCAGCCAAAGCAGTCGGACAGTAGAAATCCAATTTAAATCATATTTCATAACACCTCCAAGTGTGGCTTCAATCCACATTTCATGTGTGTGTGTGTTTTGTTTTGTTTTTGCTTTCGAGACTTTCTAAAATAAATCTAGATAATAATAATAAGAAGAACTTTATTTGTATAGCACCTTTCATACAAGTAATGCAGCTCAAAGTGTTTTACAACAAAATACAATACATACACAAAGTGCTTCACATATAAAGGGCCTAAAAGGAGCATAAAGCAATGTTAAAAAAGAACAAAAGAAAAAAAAAAACACATTAATGGAATAATATTGAAAGTAGAAAATACATAGCAAAAGTAGCTAAAACATAGAATAAAGAGAATATATAAAATCAAGTAAAATACAACATTTTAAAAGCTGTGCAGTTGTGCATTAGTGTGAAGATGATGATAGAAAAGTTTAAACATCTGGATATTACCAAAAAAACATATTTGGGCAGTATGAACAAGGCTTTATACACGCTATCAATAATCACCTCTGCAAGGTATGAAAACATAAAACAAAAATATTTAAAATACCAGAAACCAAAAAGGTGAAATGTCAGCTATATTGCAACATAATGATGAAATTTGGAAAAAGCATCAAACAACAATAAAATTGCCTTAAAGTTCATTAAAAAAATGTAAAACAGTGAAGAAGAAAAATCAGTATTTGGAGTTAAATAAAAGCTCCTTATGTGTGTGTGTGTGTTGATATTTCTGTGCATCCGTGCAGGTGATCGAGGTGTTGGTGCGGTCGGAGCAGGGTCTGTTTCGGGAGGTGGTGAAGCACCTGAACCAGGTGGAGGAGCAGGTGCTGGAGAGCCTGGCCTGGACCAGCGACTCCCCGCTGTGGGAGAGCCTCCGAGGGGCCAAAGACCGCGTTCCTGCCTGCCAGCAGGTCCGCCAAATATTCAATTTATTATGTGTACTTGTTTAAATATGTTACAGTGTGTGTGTGTGTGTGTGTGTGTGTGTTTGTGTGTATGTGTGTGTGTGTGTGTGTGTGTGTTAAATTTAAATACATTGTGGTGTGGATGTGTTTCAGGTGATGCCTCCTCAGTATCTGGAACAAAACGATGAGAGCAGCACAGGCAGCGTTCCCCTTACTCCCATTAACCACGGACCGGATCTCAACACCAGCAGCACCCTCAAAGGTTGGTGTAGGTGGTGTTTTTTTATGTTGTTGTTTTTTTTTTTACAGCTGTTCATTCAAGATGTTTGTTATCTTGACACATGAAAATAAATACACATCAATGTTTTTTTCCCTGGAAGAAATACTGTTATTTTTTATGTGCTGTTAACAGAAACATTAATGGTATATATCTGGTTATTCTTTAATCTGCTAGCCTTCTTACATTCAGATGAAATACTGTACATTAATATTTGATTGTGTAAATGTAGAATATTAAAATATAAAGTATACAATTCGATTCGGTGAAGATCATATATAGATATTAGCTACGACAAGACTTTTCATTTGAATTAAATACAGTTCATGTTGTTAATTGTAATGATAGAATGTATTCAGTTAATGTGTTTATGTTTAAATTTGATTATGTTTTTTTTTTTAAATATTTGATTTCTGAAGTCAAAAAAATAAGCCTTTGGATCAAAATGCAATTAGTTAAGAGTATAATGACTTAAAAATGCCTGTGATTATGGCATTTTTTCTCAATCATTGCTTCCAAACAAGCAACAAATCAGTTCAACACTATCAAAGAGCATTAAACAGCCTTTAATATTTGATATGTTATCCTTTTTTTAATAAACTTTTTTACTCATTTAATTTGTCATGTAAAGCATGTTTGAGTGTCTAGAAAAGTGTGTAAATGAACTAGTTTTTATTATACTAGTTTTATTACAACACCCTGAAAATAAATAAATCCCTCCCCCTCCTGCAGGTGTGTCCCCCTCCCCCACCACCCTGCTGGACCGCTACAGCTCTCCGCCCACCGGCTCGGCTCGGCGGCGTTTGTTTGTCGACATGGCCGACGGCGATTCAGGAGTTACCTCCACCGGCTCCGCCGGTGCAGCACCGGTCGCCGTGGCCAAAACCAGCCAGGCCAGCCTGGTCACAACCATCCCAGCTGGGCAGACTGTGGTCACCATGGCAACCGCCACAGTCACCGCCAACAACGGGCAGACAGTCACCATACCTGTGCAAGGTGAGAGACTGAAGACACTGATGTGAGAATGTTGCTTTTATGTTAACCTTTACATACTTTTCAGAGCCAAATATGACCTATGAAAACACTCTATTCATATTTCCTTTATGTGGACTTTAAATAATGTGAGCTCGAATATACAAAAATGGAAATAAAACGCATACTTTTATGTTAATTTTGTGCTGCTAATGTCCAAATTTGACTTGATTTTATTACAAATTCATAAATCAGCATTCAAACATGTTGTTATATTCTTCATATTCTATTTATATTCTATAAAATGTTCTCCTGGACCATAAAATAGTGATTTTAATGACCTTGGCCTCTGCAGGTATAGCCAATGAGAGCGGAGGCATCACTTTCATCCCCGTCCAGGTGAGTGTGACGGGACAGGGCGGAGCCACGCTGCAGCAGCTGTCCGCACAGACTCTAGGAGGCACCCTCACCGTCCAATCAGCATCTGCCAAGCCACCCGCCAAACCAGCGAGCAGCCCACTGAAGAAAGGCTCGCTGTCTCTGTTCTTCAGGAAGGTACGAGGCCAACATGTCACACACACAAGCACAGAAGAATGGAATAAGAGCAAAATACACACTGTCTGTCTCTCTTTCTCCCTCTCTCTCTCTCTCACACACACACACACACAAGCACACACAAGCACACACACACACACAGACACACACACACACTCAAACTCGCTCGCACGTGTTATTAACGTGTTAATTTTGACAGCCCTAGCCAATGGGGACACACACATTTTGTTGTACTGACAATAAAGGCATTGAATTGTATTTGCATTGGAGAGACTCTAGGATTCTGAAGGATTAATACAGAACTCATACAAAGCTAAACTCAGTTGTGTTTGTGATTCTGTGATATTTCATCCTCGTATTTCCTCTCTTTAGGTGTATCACCTGGCCAGCGTGCGTCTCCGAGATCTTTGCGCCAAATTGGACATCACACCGGACTTGAGGAGGAAGATCTGGACCTGTTTTGAATATTCTCTGGTGAACTGTACGGAGATGATGATGGACCGTCACCTGGACCAGCTGCTCATGTGTGCCGTCTACGTCATGGCCAAGGTGTGTGTGTGTGTGTGTGTGTGTGTGTGTGTGTGTGTGTGTGTGTGTGTGTGTGTGTGTGTGTGTGTGTGTGTGTGTGTGTGTGTGTGTGTGTGTGTGTGTGTTTAAATACATGAACAGCCCTGCATACTGCTGCTCTGTGTCCTTTCTATTAAAGCACATGTCTCTGTTTTCTTATTGTTTTTCATCAGGTGACCAAAGAAGATAAATCCTTCCAGAACATCATGAAGTGTTATCGCTCGCAGCCTCAGGCCAGCAGCAATGTAAGAAGCTCTGAATCAGCACACACACACACACTCTAGATTTCCAGGTTTCTAAGTATCTGTTCACATTTTTTAACAAGGCAATATGAAGCAACAGCTGAGAATCTCACTTGCTCCCTCATTAAAGGCCAAATGCACCAGATTTTTATAGGTTTTATGTTTCATCCTGGTCAGCTACTGCTTGCATGTGAGCTTACATGACAGCCACTATATCCTGAGTGAGCGAGTGACCTGAAATAGTGAATATTCAGTCAGATACTGATTCCAGTTCCACCCTAAAATGACTGCTGATCTCAGCCTGACAGCCCATAATACTCCTCTGCGTCTGTGGTGATATTTGTCATCTCTGTCTTTACTCTTAAAAGACTTTGGAGGAGAAGAGGACACCACTGTAGTGTCAATCAGACTCTTCCACTTCTAATCACCTCTAATAGTAACAAAGGCTCATTTTATGTGTTTCAGGTCTACAGGAGCGTGTTGATCTCAGGGAAGAAGAGGAGTCACTCCAGCAGCAACGACTCCAACAAACAGAACTCACCTCCTGACAGCAGCCAGGATACAGGTATGAAAACTGAAAGCACCTGACTTTCGGAGACAATGATCAACACTTTTCATAGTTTCCTGACATTTTATAAACATGCAGATTGTATTAAATGTACAGTAGCAGTCAGAGGTTTAGACATGCTTTCCCATTCGATGAAAAAGAGCATAAATTAATCTAAAGCGCCTCAGCACTCAGTTACAAATGTTTCTAGTTAAAAATAATGTATGAAGTATGACTCACGATGGACAGATTTTAAGAAAAAATGGTGAAAATTGAGAGAGCAGAACCATAGATAACACCTTTTTTTATTGCATACTTTGCTCATCCTTGTCAAAACCTGGTGCCTACATTGCCCACAATGCAACAGAGATTTGAGTGTGTTATGCTATCAGTGGCTAACGTATCCTGAAGCTGCTATCCTCCAGCAAAGACATTATCAGCTTCCTATAGAGACACAAAAGGCTTTATACTACTTTTTTTTTTTACACATAAAACACCTGGAAACACACACTGAGGTGGAAAATACCTGCAGTTCATCTTTAATAATTTAACTCTCTCTCCTCCTCTGCAGCTCTGTGGAGTTTTTTCAGCCTCTTTCAGATCCTAGTTTTGGTTTTTGTGGCACATTTCCTGTCTGGTTCAGTCTCAGCTGTTTTCTGATAAATCCACTGTATTTTACCTGCTCAGCAACAAACAGCAGACAGAAAACATTTAAGACTAGCTGTTGAACGTGGGACATCAAGCAGCCAAACCAAAGCTTTAAAGAGAACACCTGAAAACATTGACAAACAAATAAATTCATCTTTTTTTTTTTTTTGCATTTATGTGGCACATCTTAATCACTCTCACCTTCTTTGCTGCTGTCATCATAATCTCCTCCCAGCAGGTGGAGACAACAGCCCGGTTCCCATTCGCTCCAGCAGCACCTTGCCTGGCCCCCAGCCTGGCAGCGCTCCCTCCACCCCCAACAAGAACTCCTCCTCCTCCCCTTCCTCTTCCTCTTCCTCCAACGTCGTGGGTGACGGCGAGGAGGAGCGAGGAGATCTAATTCACTTCTACAACAACGTCTATATCAAACAGATGAGACACTTTGCTCTTCGATACTCTCCGAGGTCGCCGACTGCAGGGGTACGAGCATGTAGCTTATCTCTGAATTCATTTTTTTATATTTTAAGGGTCATTATGTGAAAAATTATAACTTGAGAAAGTAGAAATGAGCAGTAAAACACATTAGAAACATTAGAAATGAAACATGAAACGGTTAATAATTCTGTGTGTGTGTGTGTGTGTGTTTATTGTGCAGGTGGAGACCCCCCCTCTGTGTCCGTACCCCACCCTGAGGACCGGCTCTCCTCGCCGGATGCTTCTGTCCAGCAAACACTCCATTTACATCTCGCCGCACAAGAAGAGCGCCGCCCCGACACCGACGACCCCCCGAGACAAGATTTACTACTACATCTGCAGCAGCCCCCCCAACGTGAGAGAGAGAGACACACACACACACACACACACACACACACACACTGGATTGTTTGTAAACCTGAGAAACCAGCTCTAACATCTCTGACCTCTGACCCCCCCCCCTCCAGCGTCTCCAGGAGATCAACAGTATGATCCGGACCGGAGAGACTCCCACCAGGAAGCGCAGCATGCCTCTGGAGGACGACACGTCACCCAAGAGGGTTTGTCCCGACAACCACTCGGCCCTGCTGCGCCGGCTACAGGACGTCGCCAACGACCGCAGCTCCTCCCACTGAATCACACACACACATATATATACCCGCAGAGTACCACGATATCACCATAGTAACACCACCTGTATCATCATGCTACGACAGCAGCAAGCTTCATGCACTCTGTCACAGTCTCATCTTCCTTTTTTGGAGCATTTTGGTCACTTTTAATTATATTTTTAATGAACGAGGAGCAGGATCACACAGTCAGACTGAAAACACAGCTTCATCAGTCGCTGTAGCTGACTGGATGTTTGTTTCTTGCATGTTTAAATTAAAAAAGGACCAAGAGACTCAGCTTTTATTTAAGTACCAGCTTTTATATGAGCATTTATACCAGGGCTGGGTAATCGTTTAAAAAAATGACGATACCAGTACCAATCCAAGTATCTTTTAAAGTGATACTGATACCAATTAAGTACTTCATTAGATTCCCATTAACACATTCAGGTCTCTGTCTTGTATCCGTGGTAACAGGCGTGTAGTGTAGACACACTTTAGAGCGTTTAGGTGGCATCTATACTTCTGAACTGCTAAGCGCGCTAACTCAAATTCATCACGACTTCACCACCACAGACGGGTTGTAGCTGCTGTGGCAGTGGACCAATCACATGTTGCATTAAATCGAAGAACGCTTGTGTTGATTGGCTGTGAGCAAGTCCATACAAATAGTCATATTTTGTAGATCTGGGTGCAAAAAGGATCGATTGCAGGTATCGATTGACGGGAGATGTTTCGATACTACTTGGTATCGATGTATTTCGATAGATTCCTTAAAGGTATTGAGTACCGATACCCAGCCCTACTTTACAGGATACTTTATAGTATGAAATGAATCCTGTTTAATGACCAAAATGCTCCTAAAAATCAGATCAAGTCCTGTGGTCAGACATGCTAGGTCAGACATTTTAGTTTAACTTAAACAAACCAAACAAGAAAGGAGGAGTCCTGAACTCCTTCAGCTCTGAATGTTGCCCTGTTGTTTTTAGCTTGAACTAATCAATGAGAGAGTGGTGATCAATCAATCATCAAGTCAAGTCAAGTCAGTTTTATTTATATAAAGAAAGTTATCTCAGCAGGTTAAGACCCTATGAACAGCAACTTGGTGACATCGACAAGGAAAAACTTCCCTTTTAACGGGAAGAAACGTCAAGCAGAACCGGGCTTTAGGTGCTTGGACAGGTTTGATTGAGACAGAAAGAGAGATACAGAGAGGGGGAAAAAAAGAGGAAAGAGAGAAACAGAGAAGCACAGCAACAGCAATATATTATAAGACGAGACGAGAAAGCACAAAAACTCCACCTACTCTTAGAGAGAGGAGTTTCAGCCTCCTGGACCCAAACTGGAAGATGGATTCACGGGAGGAGAAAGAGAAGAAGAAGAAGAAGAAGAAGAAGAAGAAGAAGAAGAAGAAGAAGAAGAAGAGGAGGAGTCCCATTTTATTTTTAGATACTTTTTTTGCTTTCTGCTCTGAGGAACCTGAACTCATCTCAGTGTTTCTCTCTATGTGTGTGTGTGTGAAACTCTTCATTCCATCCATTTATTCTCTCATACAGGAATGTATTTTGTTTTGTTTTGTTGTTTTTTTTAGTGATATTATTATTATTATTATTATTGTTTTATTTTATACTAGAAGTTTGTGACTGAAGCGTCGGTGTGATGAAGTAACAGCAGCTTTCAACTATGTTCTCTTTTTGCACCACCCGGCTTTTTAATGCTGTATTTTACCTTTGTTTTGTGTGTGTGTGTGTGTGTGTGTGTGTGTGTGTGTGTGTGTGTGTGTGTGTGTGTGTGTGTGTGTGTGTGTGTGTGTGTGTGTTTTTTTTTAACTCTATTCTCTAAAAGTTATTCAGTAGACGACTCCACGTTTTCATGATACTAAACAACTTTAAAAATATGATGTAATTCTTTTGTCTTATTTACCCGTTAGCTGACAGGAAACAAAAGAGTTTCATTTAAATCCATTATGAGTCATTTTCAGCCTAATCTTTTTTTTTTTCATCATTAAAAACAATCAAATTCATCAGTATTGATTGATTATGGCTTCTGTAATTTAGTCACATCAGCAGATAATTTGTCACATATGTTCAGATGTTTTTATTTAAATGAAACTCTTTTATTTCAACGTTATATGTACAGTACATCTTTCTGTTCTCACTTATTTTAACCCCAAAAAACAACTTTGTCATGATGAGAAAAGTGTAAATATTTGTAAAAAAGAGAAAAAGAAAACTTATTTTATCGAGGGCGATGTAACTTAAAGTGCCTTTTTGTGTTTTTTTTACTTCTGAAATCTGTTTACATCCAGTAAATTTGACTTTATGAGATTTTTGATCTTGATTGTAAAATAAAAAAAAAAAAAAGAAAAACCTCTGATGTAATAAAAATGAGTTAAAAAAAATAAACCTCACCTTGTTGTGTCTGTGTGTCACCACCAGATGGTGCTGCTGGTTACAGCTGTGGAAGAATGAAAATAAAGAGTTCATGTAGATTTCTCTTTATGTTTATTTCACAAAGATAAAATGTCCACAGTTTATTATTTATACATTTTTATAAGAAGAATATGCTGGAATACACTTCATTAGAGCTCATAGTTTCATCTTTCTTGTCATTAAATATACAGATTTACACATGTAAATGCAGTTTTAGGTCCATCATTGCTACACACATCAAAACATTGATTAAAAAAAGTATTAAAGTAGAATAAAAACAAGCAATAACATATTTTCAGAGTTAATAAACTGAATTTAAATTATGTATTTTTACCAGATTATACATAATTTTTGCTTCAAATGCTTTAAATTTAAAAGTACTTCATACTAATAAATGTACATAATTTAAAGAAATATACCAAATATACAAAGAAAAAGAAATAACCTGCAATGTCATTAATTATTTAATTAAATAAATACTTTGTGCCTTAAATATTAAAATTAAATATCAACCTGTCAATCTGATTCCTCATCTATGGTAATGGATCATAAATCAATTCCAATATTTATTAATACATATGGACGTGTGTATGGAAGATTTATAATGCCTACATAAAAACAAAAAAAACATAAATAATACAATACAATGTTATTTAATCTTTTTATTTATTTATGCATTTAATGTGTCATAATTAATATTATAAATGTAATTTTATTGTGGCATCAATGATAATTCAGTTATTAAAGAAAAAGGCTGTTTAATTGTCATTTATTATGTTTTTATTTATTTAATTATGATACAGTGAATGTGCACATGTAAAGGAAATACATACATGTTGTACCATTTCGTATTCATAACACTGAAAATAAAAACTGTCCAATAAGTCATCAAAACATCCTGAATCCAAGTATTCATTCATTCATTCATCCATCATTTAATGACAGTATAAATATTTAACTAATTATTAACTGGTGTCACGTGTTGATTAATTAATCAAATATTATGACAACTGAAAAACTCCAGACAAAAATAAACAGGAAGCAACTTTGTGCCAAATTTTGTGCAGATTTATAATAATGGTAAAAAAACATTTTCAATTTTGTAGTTTATGATACAAGAATGTTCAACTCAGGCTGTTTTCTGTCATCATTTTTTTTAATGTTTATGTAGTTTATGTCTGACTGTATGTTTAATTATATGGTTTCTTTTGTATTGAACTAGAAGTGAAACAGCTGCAAGTTGGATTTAGTTTTCAGCAGCTGCTTCAGTCCGAGGCGTTCATCAGCTGTTTAGATGAAATCAGCGGCAGTGACTCACATATTCTGTTGAGTATATAATTGTCCTGCATTACTCATCTGTCTCTGCTAACTTGGACACAATAGACGCGACAGTGTCGACACCTCGCTGCTCTCCTCTTGTGAGAATCATCATCATCATTATTATTATTATTATTATTATTATTATGAAGAGAGACTGCTCCCATTCTGCTGGTTGATCTCTGAGTTTATGTTTGTTACTCTGAATAATGACGCTCGCTGCTGTGACTGAAAATGTCAAAGTTTATATAGAAGTAGTTTAGAAGCTGCATCAGTTTAAACTCTAAACATCCAGAAAAATGTATTTACCTTCATCTCAAATTAACTCTCACAATCGCTCATATGATGTCCAATAAAACACAACTTTCACATCATGTAGTTTATCACTCATCTGTAAATTACCATCAGATTTAAGATTATCATCATATCTTTATTCCTATTGGGGACAGAACAGGATGCAGGATTTTCAGTTTTGTTTATATTTACACAAAAAAAGACAAAGCAAAAGTGATTAATAATTAAATTGTGATGTCATCAAAATACAGCAACATAGCTGAGTAACTTAATGTCCAACTAAAATTGAATTTTTGTCTCATACAGCAACATATCTGCTCTGTAAATAATTCTGTCCTTTGTTCTACTCAGAGAAATATCACAAACCAAAAGGTAGAAACGTATATAGAATAGAATAGATCATTACTGTCATTGCAAGTGTACAATGAAGCTCTGTTTTAGCAGTCCAATTGCAGCATAAAAATAAAATAAAATATAAAATATATACACATAACACTAGTACACACACACACACACACATTCATACCCATACAACTTTAAAATATGTCATAAAATATAAATAATATATAAATAAGGGGCAACGAGACACAACAGTTAAACACATATTGGTGCCTCATAGTTTTTACATTATTTCTATTAAATACCTTTACATCATTCACTTATGTAGCTGGAATCCTTATTTCAATACAGCACATGATATCTTGCATAAAGCGTTTTTTTAATCATATATCATGAAATGTCATTTTATCATCTGCAGAGTTGATGGTCACACTGAGCCTGATTGCATCCTGCTACACAACACAAGACACAACTTCCCTGCTAAAATCTCCTTCTGATATTGACTCACCGGCCACTTCAATAGGTAAACAACCTGTGCAATCTAATTCAATCCAATACAACAGTTCTGCTATAAATTCTACATTTATGAAGTTTATACATTTTCAGTTTTTGTTAACATTGTCAGGAAGGTGATAATTCTGCTTCATGTTTATTATTGAGGTCATACTAAGTGGTGGTGGTGTCCTAAATTGCATTATCTTGAGAAGTGTTATATTTTGGCCCCCTCAAGTATGTTAATGTAGTGGATAAAATATAAATATTAGGAACATTGATGAGTTTAATGCAACCTAGTACTCCTCAGTAATAAACATAAAGCAGAATTAAAAACTGAGAACTTATAAGCTTCGTAAATGCAGGATTTATAGCAGAGCTGTCGTATTGGATTGAAGTAGATTGCACAGTTATACCTGATGAAGTTGCCGGTGACTGTAGATTATTTAGATGCTGGTTAGGCCTTTGTCGTTGCTGATTACTGCCGATAGAAGTTAAATCATGTCGCAGGATGTCAAAAAATGTCAGTAAACTTAATGGAAAATCTAAATTGTGTTGCATGTTGGAGCGTCCCTGGTTCAAATCCGGCCAGGGAACTATGCTGCAGGTCATTCTCTCTCCCCTGTTTCCTGTCGACATATATGCCAGTTACTCTCTGAATAAAGGCAAAAAAGCCCAAAATAAGTCTTAAAAGAAAAATAAAATGTGTTGCATGTTTAAGTATGAAAACTTGTCTGTGACTGAAAGTGAAACTTAAAACAGTAAAAAGTTCAAATCAGAGTAAAAGTGATGATGAGTGAAAAGAGTTTATCTGTCAGCACTTTTGTAATGAAATGTTACAAGGAAGTGGACACACTGCTTTGTCCTCCTACCTATTTTCAGTGCCATTGTTCCTCCGTACTTATTACCTTTTAGGAAAGAGGTGCTAAAAACTACTGTACAGTTCCCAGAATCACTACAAATGAGTCTGCTCAGGGATGAATCTCTCACGCCATCTGTGACTTTCTTTATTCTTTTTTTTTTTTTGTCATCATGTGAAACTTTGATGCAGAAACTTTAATCCTGCAGATCATTCACTCATCCTGACTGAAACCTCAGATGTTATATCACACTTGCAGGAAGACAGAAAGTTGACTGAATGAACAGACGACCCTCAGTGCTGACATGACTCATTGTTGTGGTTTCGGCCCCTGCAGAGTGTTGCTAAGGGCCCCGAGGGGGTCTGAGCTGCTGAGAAGTCTCAAATCTAATGACAGTGTTTCCTTTTTTCTAAAAAGACTGCGTGAGAACACCTGGATGACTTCACACACTCACCTGAGACCGAGTTCCCGTCACACAGAGATGTATTTGTGTATTTAGGGGAATGAATCAGTCAGACTGTGATCGTGCTGTTGGTTCATACGACGTTACGAGGAGGTGAGTGAAATCCTCAAATATAAGGTAAAAACTCTCAGGTTTGATGTTAAGATATTTACTTTAACACATTCCTTAGTGGTGTTCAATAGAGATACTAAACAGAAAAGATGCTTCGGAGTATAATCTTCACTTCTATAGTCGATAATCTAGTCTAAACAAAAATTTGGTAGCACTTTATCTCACTGCTCGGCTATAACAAGGTAATAGTGTGGTCATATTTGTATATTAAGGTGGTAATAATAAAGGAATATCATGGTAATTACCAGAGTACTAACCAGGTTACTCTGTATTAACAATAGGTATATTTAGGTAATTTTAGAGGGAAATATTTATAGCTAAAGATAAAAACATATCTAAAGATAACAATGTGATGTGGTGGCATAAATGGGAGTAATAACCTGATAATAATGAGGTAATATAAGTTAATGTTTTCAAAATATGATTGGCTGCTATCAGTGTAATTACATAAGAGAATACAAAGGTAATAAGGTATGATAATTATACACTTGTAGTAGTTTCTGTGTTAACTGGTGTAATTGGTTTTCAGCTTTTGGACTTTTTCTCTAATCTTTGATTGTTGCTGAAATATTGGATCATTTGAACATTTATTGAAATGAAACCATGTGAGAAGTTTAGAGGGAAAAATCACTATTTGGTGGAGCTGTTAACAACTCATAGACATCTGAAATGTGAGCCGACTACACACTGCTTTTTGGTTTCATCTTTAACAATGTGTTGTATTTTAAAAGCTTGTTATATTTTCCATTGTGTCAAATCTTCATCTGAGAAGTAACTGAAGCTGTCAAATAGATGTTGTGGAGTAGAAAGTACAATATTTCCCTCTGAGATGTAGTGAAGTGGAAGTATAAAGTAGCATCACATGGAAATACAACAGTACCTCATAATTGTATTCAGATGTCAGTTCATTATTGGTTTATGAACAATAAGAACAATATAGAAAATCAGCAGCCTTTTCCTTTCATGCAAAACAAAAGAGGAAACTGAACGTGAACTGAATTATTTGCTTATATTTCCACAGTGAGAAACATAACACAAGTTTTAACACAGAAATGTGTGTGAAAGGCGTGGTCAGCAGGTGAATGCACATTTGTCAATTTATGACAAATACTGTATTATCTGTTGAATCTCACCCCTCCTCTCTATCACCACCCCTCCTCTCCCCTCCTCTCCCTGTGAATCCCCCCCTTCTCTGTCTCCCTCTCTGTGTCTCTTTTCATTCAGTTGAGTCAGAGTTGGGAACATGTCACGGAGGAAACAACCCAAACCGCAGCACGTCCAGGCTGATGGTTTATCTCTCACTGAATACATCGGTAAGTGACTTTTATAAACTTAATATTACTCTCTGCCTTTAAGGGAAAGAGATGTGAAGTTTACAGTCATATGACTCTTAGAGAAGTTATATTTGTATTAATTAGAAGTTGAAAAACGCTACAGTGGATGTGATATAAACCCTTTAACTTTCTAATATTTCCTCATTTATGAATAGTAGGTCAAATGTGGGATAATACTGTCAATAATACTGTTACTATAAAGGACCTGTAGTGTGATAGTTTAGCATACAGTATAACAGTATCCTACTATTTAGTACAAATATAATGTTTATAGAGTTTCTGTTATATTTTTCTTGTATCCTTGATTAATTAAATATTATTTTAGCTCATTTTTATTACCAGGGTTCAATTTGTTGACTCAAAGCTTGATTAAAACCTGCAACATATTTAAATCCTTGTATGTATATAGGCTAAGTATTAATACGTTCGTTAAGTCTTAATTAAAACATTTTGGTCACTTGCAGAGTTCAGTCAGGTGGAAAATTGGTTGTGATGTTTTTTGGCTAATCTTAAATTGGAAACCTCATATTTGCTACATATTTAGTCATTTACTTTAAACTTTAATAAGACAGAAGTTTGAGCTTTTTTTTGAAAAATTATGTGTTCATGAGTAGCTTGCTTCCTTTTTAATTTTATTTCATTTGAAGGCGCAAAACTAAAACTGAAGTTAACTGTTTTTGATGATACCGAGACATTTATGAATGCTTTTAAAATACTCTAAAAACATGCATTGGCATCATGGCAGTAATCATTTTCCTCTATTTTGAATCTCTTTCAGATGATGCATCTCTCAGCTCAGCTCCTCTTGCAGTGGATCCCGCTGCTCATGTCTGCAGCCGATGTTGTGCTGAGTTTAGCGCGCTATCAGACCTGGAACAACATCAAGAGGATTGCTCTACAAATCCTCCTGTTCTCATTGTGAATGAGAACGAGGATCTGCTGTATGGCGGCAACGCTCACCCTGCAGCTTCATTACCAGCCAGCACAGCGGGGGAGCTGGGTGGTGACACAGTCCATAACTCTGAGGTGGAATACTGCAACACGCCATCACAGGACAGATCCAACGAAAGTGCAGAAGACATGGATTGTTTAAGCAGCAGAAGTAGCCACAGCAGTGTTCAAAGCACCAGCAGTAATCAGGAAAGTACCTCACTTTTCCCGGCAGCATCTTTACCTCAACACGGCTGCCTAGCTGACCAGGGCGGATACTCATGGATGAAGAGCAACGTCATAATTGAAAACCTCGAGAACACTAAAGTGGCTGTGGCTCAGTTTTCACAGTCGACTTACTCAGACAGCTTCCACAGTAAGACTGCCATCTCGTCTCTGTTGCAGCAGCTACTCGCCTTGCAAATACAGCAAATCCACCAGCTGCAGCTAATCGATCAGATTCGTCACCAGGTTCTGCTGTTTGCCTCTCACAGAACCGAGATACCGGAGACTCTAGTAATCTGCACCAAAGAGCTGTCATCTTCAAAATCCACCAATCAGCTCAAAGCTCTCAGTGCGTATTTGTCTCAGCAGCTAGCTGCAGCTGCAGGGATAGCCAAATGTTTATCTACTCAGTCTGCAAACATGAATGACTTCAAGCAATTAACAGCCACTGAGCAGCTGCAGCAAAGTCTACCAGACAGTAGAGATGCATCAAAAAGCTCTTCGCAAACTGTCACTGAGCTCACAACCTCAGCTGTTCACAAGCATGTTCCAAAAAAACAGCACATGCACTGTGGTTCTTCTGACCCCAAACTGAACTTCTTGTCCCAAACAGAGATGTCCTCTTTGATGTTTAGCAATAATCAATTCATCAGCAAAAAATCAGAGAGTTCATACTTACCTCAGTCTTCATCTAGCAGTGAGCAAACAGCATCAAAGTCGATACCAAACATCAGTGCAATTGTGGAGGATCTGGATGCCTTGGCAGCCTTGGCTCATCAGAGGAGATTCAAGAATCTGAAGTTTTCTGAATCCAAACTGTGTTTGAAAGACGCTTTCTTCAAACACACGTGCAAGTTTTGTTCCAAAGTACTTGGGAGTGACAGTGCCTTGCAAATTCATCTACGATCACACACTGGAGAAAGGCCATACAAATGCAACATTTGTGGAAACAGGTTCTCCACCCGCGGGAATTTGAAGGTTCATTTCCAGAAGCACAAAGAGAGATACCCAGACATCCAAATGAACCCTTGTCCCATTCCACAGCACCCAAATAGTATCAGAACCAATGCTGGGATTACTCACAGTATGTCAACGTCACCAGAGAAAGAAAGCTGGCTGGATAGGTTGCCATCTCCAGCTACAACTACCTCTGGTTCCCTGAAACAGTCGGAGTCAAACATATCATCTCTTAAGGCTCTTAAACAAGAAGAGCAGCCTATCTCAGCACCAGTTCCCTGCGCTCAAGGTGAGCTTTACTTTGATTCATCAGGAAGTTTTGACTCCAAATCAACAGCAAACCCTACAAAGACCTGTGACTCACTTGAGAGCAGCCAACAAAGAACAATGAACAAAAGTGATGATGTAAATCCATCTTTTAACTTTATCTCAAAAATGATGACCACAAAGTCGGAGGAATCAGCCAATTTCATACCCAAACTATTCACCCAGCCAGACTCTACCTCATTTTCAGGATTTCATTCATTCAAACACTCTGAGAACCCTGAAATCCAGCTGCTATCAGAGAACTCTAACAAAAGTATGTCGGACCCAAATGAGTGTGTCATCTGCCACCGCATACTCAGCTGTCAGAGTGCCCTGAGGATGCATTATAGGACACATACAGGGGAACGTCCGTACCAGTGTCACCTGTGTTGTCGAGCCTTCACCACCAAAGGAAACCTGAAGACACACCAAGCTGTTCACCGTGCTACAATCCCACTGAGGGTCCAGCACTCGTGTCCAATCTGCCAAAGGAAGTTCACCAACGCTGTGGTCTTACAACAACATGTACACATGCACATGGAAGGTCACATACCCTGCGCAGACCGTACAGATCAGAAATACACAGCGGATTGTAACGAAGGATTCAGAGACAGAACAAAACTGAATCACATAAAGAACATTTCAGATGACAACAATGAGGGCTTTTGTGACAACAGATTGTCTAGATTAAAATCTTTGTCTATCCGTTTGGTCCCATCATCGTTTGATAGAAGCCCTTTTGATGCTCACAAGAAGACGAGTTACCAGCTGCAATGGATCAAGGCAGAGAAACCAGAAGAATGTTGTCAAACAAACAACCAACAGGCTGCTGAAAGAGATCAATGTAACAGCACATTCCCAACGTCTGACAGTTCCTCCTCCACTCAGTCTACATCCCCTAACAGTCAAGCTGCAATGTATTTTAAACCTGACGAACCTTTCCAGACGTGGCTCAACTCAGCCACTTTAACACTTTGTGCATCTACCACAGCGCCCACTGACCTAAAACTATTTAACCACGTAGATGATTCTCCAAGCTTGATTAACCTGCGTGAGAAGGGGATCTGTAAGAGTACTTACTGTGATATATGTGGGAAGAATTTTGCCTGTCAAAGTGCCTTGGATATCCACTACAGAAGCCATACCAAGGAGAGACCTTTTATCTGCACAACATGCAACAGGGGCTTTTCCACAAAGGGGAATCTCAAGCAACACATGCTGACACATCAAATGAGAGACTTCCCACCACGTCTCTTTGAACCCTCCAATCCTAACCCAACACCCAACCATAATGGCTCCATGTTATCCACTGGTTCACCAGCTGTGAAGACAGAGGTGAAAGCATTCCCGAGCCCCTCTGTTATAAATAGCCGGGGTCATTGTGGTGATGTATGTGCTGTTGCACCACCTCGTCGGACACCCAAACAGCATCACTGCAACACTTGTGGAAAGAGCTTCTCCTCCTCCAGCGCTCTGCAGATCCATGAGAGGACTCACACCGGGGAGAGGCCATTCGCCTGCACTGTCTGTGGACGAGCTTTTACTACCAAAGGAAACTTAAAGGTTTGTTTCACCTGTGCAGTTTGGCTTTCATGAAAATTACAAAGTATTCCCCTACATTTAGAGGTATCATCAGTAAAATATAGCTCTTTGATAACATGCAAGAAACATCAGTTAATTTAGTTTATTTTACAGTTAGTTATACATTGGGTTTTCATTTACACATTTCAACCTAAACTTTTAGCTGTAATACTCCAGATGGAGCAATAGTTTTGATGTCACTAATTTATTATAATTAATATCAGACTTATTTGTCAGGTTAGGTCTAGACTAAATGTAATTCCCAGTATGAGAATCGATATTTAGAAGGACACCAAAATTAAATAAAACAACTGTATTTGTATATGTAGGTGTGGTAAACTCTTGGTCCTGTCAGCTTCTTCAGACTTGTACATTCACAATATTTAAGCTTACAGGTTTGGGTTAGGGAGAAAACTCCAGAAGTTGCATATCATTACATTGTGAGCATCTACTTGACTTAACTAATTTTGTTCACCGAGCACAAACAAAGCCTGACTCACATTTAGAGCTTATGTTTCATGTCAGTATGAAATGACAAACAACTTCTAAGACAAGGCACAACAAGAGTTAATGTTAGCTAAATCAGTGGTTGCTTATCTGTCCTGAAACATAATGCCCTCTCAGGATTGAAGTTTTTCAGACTCTGTGGCTTCCTCCACCTTTCAAATGTTGCACCAACGTTCATGTGGGTTTCATGAAAACAAACTATGTGCACTTCAAATTGGGTAGTACATGATCCCTTGGAAATTAGGATGTTCCTTGAAAGTACACAGGGCCAGACCAGCTTTGCCTGGTGTGAAAACTGAAAAACTGAGCAGCCTTTGAAGCAAAAACTGAACAACTAAATTTGTCAACCCTTCTGATGATAAATCATAGTCAGTTTGTGCAAAGGTAATAATTTACTGATTGCACCTTTGAATGAAATGTGGTGTTCTTTCTCTTTAAGTATAGACCACCATGTGACTGCAAGGGTTAGGGTTAAACTTCGGAGTTGCTTTAAAAATTTGAAAATGTAAGATGCAACTCTAGTAGGTCCCATGTAGTCGAGCAGTTTGATTTTCTTTGTTTTCACCCAGGCGGCCCAGGTTAAACTCCCAATATGGGAAAACTGTCATTCATTTCTTGTTCTCTGATCAGAAATGAAGAGCTAAGAAGATACTACTTTAACTAAACCATGCTTGCAGGGCAGGTATCATATTAAAGTAACATGAAACCTTCAGAAATATTGTGACAAAAGTCTGACTCAGTGAGAGCCCGAGGGCCGGGGAGAGCAGCAGTCGAGCCAACTGTCAGCAATCAATCAACACCCATACGGCAAACAGCAAAGCTACTATAAGTCTTTAAATCTTATTAACATAGTAAAAATGTCCAAAAATGACCATCAGTACATTTATTAGAGGGCATGAATTTAGCAATTAGCAAGCAATTTAGCAAGACAGTCCATTTCATGTAAGAGAGCAAATTTCACTTTACAGTGTTTAATTTGAGGACTGTTGGGTTACGCTCACAGTAAACTGGTCAATATTGACATGGTTGTCTGTCTCTATTTATCTATGCTGTCAAAATCTGTTCCCATACCGGGAGTCGAACCCGGGCCGCCTGGGTGAAAACCAGGAATCCTAACCGCTAGACCATATGGGAGCTGCTGTTATTTGTGTTTCAACTTTACAACCAAGATAAAATGGATTAATTACAATAATTATAATTGAAATTAACAGATTTTTAGAGGACTTTTAGCTTTTGTAAAGGCAGGCGAGATAGAGGCATTTAGAGATTTCGGCATGAACAATATGAGTAACCACTGACTTCCCTTTACAGGTACATATGGGAACTCACATGTGGAACAGCGCCCCGAGCAGGAGAGGCCGAAGACTGTCTGTGGACAGGTCATCAGTGGGATTGGGGAGTCGTCCTGTTAAACTTCCCGAGCCGCCGCAGAAGACTTCAGAGACTGTTTACACCTGGAACCAAAGTCCACAGCTTTACTCCACGAGTCTGAAGACTAATGATGTTTGTGTGAGTCAGGGTGGAGGCTCAGTACATAAAGGACTGAAGGAAAAGACACCTGCAGAAAGCTCAGGTGTTCTTCACCATACAGACCGGAGAGACCCTCTTGTTGTTAATGCAGTGAATGATAGTAATTAAAAGGATGCTGATTCACAGATTTGATGCAAGAAAGGAACAACAGTGTGCAGCCCTGATGTTAAAGATGTAGTTAAATGTTAATATATTCAATACAATTTTGTTTGTAACTTTCCAGTTTTATACGGTTTGACTTTGTGTGAATTTACAGCTGACATACAGGAAATGTGTAACACCCCAATAAAAAGTGTTGTGTTATGTGCAACAGACTTTAACACATGCTGATTGTCAGTCTGCAGGTTATCTTTTTGTCAAATTATTGCATTCCTTCCCCCAAAAAAAGAAGTGAATATATTTATGCCTCTTGCACTGTAGGGCTCATATTTGTTTAATGCTTTAAGTTCATCTGGTTCTGTTAATTCTCTGATTTCATTTCATTAAATATAATTATTGATTTATTGACAACTAGCCTACATAAGGCCTCTGCTTGTCAATCAAAGGCTTAATTCAATTCCACCCCCTACCCACTCACCCTTTAACACCCCTAAAATGTCCTTAAAAGGCAACTTTATATGAGTATGTGGCAAGTTTCATTCACAGAAATGTTACAAAAGTGTAAAAAACGTGAAATTCACACCACAGAGCTTCAACTTCTGTCTTGAGCACAGCACATGAAAACATACGAAGTTTAGGATTGTCAGAAGTCAGGGACCCCAAAAAATTAAGCATTGCAACACAATGCAAAGACATCAGACTGTCATCAGAGCAGCGCTGTAGTGTGACAGAAGTAAAGAGGGAATGCTTTAATGTAAAGTTAGATACTAAAAAAAAAAAAAGTATTTCTAAAGCAAAGTGGTCTGTGATGGGAGTCGGCCATGTGACAGCCACATATAGATATATTAAAGGAGAGGATATTACAGCCTGCAGTAGGTGATGTTACACTGTCAGCTGCTATACAAGATGATGCTGGACAAAGAGCTGCAGACAGAGAGACACTGAGATGTCTATCTGCACCAAAATATGCCAATAAAATACAATAAAAATGTAAAAAGTCCAAGATGATGAGAAGAGAACATTCATTTTGCATTCATTTTTCATTCAGTCATTTATATTATTTTAGTTCATTTTGGTTTAAATTCCAAATTCATTTAGATTAATCATAATTATAAGTCAAACAAGTGGTTTTCCCCACAGACAGATCTTTATCACTTGTACATTTTGTTCATACCAAAGAGAAAATACCACATGAGAAAACTGATGAATGCTCCACAGTTTCATGCGAGCCTCTTAAGAATGAATCTGTTCATACTTGCTAGTTCTTGCATCCTTTTTTTCCCTTTATACTACTTTAATACCAGCAGTAATGTGATAAATCTGTGCAGTGCTATTTAAATGACCGTCCGGTCCACTGTCATGTCAATGCTGATGTTGAAGAGCTGTGTTTTTGTTCATATCTGACCTCTGAAAGCTCCTATCGTCCATCACAGCAGACTGATGAGTGTTCAGCTTCCACACAGAGAACTAAAGCCTGCAACAAAACCTGCACAAAGCCTCTCAAAGATAGATATCTGTAACAGACAGACATGAATCACTGCGTGCATACACACACAGGAATGCATCCCAGCACATCACACTGTATTTTCAAATGGATGCTGATCATGTGCCAGGGAACCACAAAACATGTAACATACAGAGGAGGTTTTTTTATTTTTATGAATTAGAGCAATCACAGCTCACTGACAGAAAAACTGAAGTTTCTATGATTTCAGCTACAGACTTGACAGCAGAACAGTAGCAGTAACTCTGAGTAAAACAGGAAAAGAAACGGTTAATTTAATAATAAAAACACATTATTAATGTTAATGTTTCAAGTCATAAAAAGAAAAATGATACATTTACATATAAGTAGGAGGAGCATTGATTGATTTTCTTGTGGCATTCTAATATTGCCCAAAACATGTGTGTTCATGTGGGCAACTCCATTACAAGTAAAAGTCCTTCATTAAAGATCCTACTACAGTAAAAGTACTGCAGTATTATGAGTGATGTAGTATGCAGTATTACAGTAAAAGTACTGCAGTATTATGAGCGATGTAGTATGCAGTATTACAGTAAAAGTACTGCAGTATTATGAGCGATGTAGTATGCAGTATTACAGTAAAAGTACTGCAGTATTATGAGCGATGTAGTATGCAGTATTACAGTAAAAGTACTGCAGTATTATAGTGATGTAGTATGCAGTATTACAGTAAAAGTAGTGGTTTGGTCCTCTGACTGATATATTATTATTATGACATCATTAGATTATTAATAGTGAAGCATCAGTGTTAGAGCAGCATGTTACTGTTGTAGCTGCTGGAGGTGGAGTTAGTTTACACTACTTTATATACAGTTAGCTAGTTTAGTCCAGTGGTTCCCAACCTAGGGGTGGGGCCCCTCCAAAGGGTCAGCAGATAAATGTGAGGGGTGGTGAGATGATTAATGGGAGAGGAAAGAAAAAAAAAACTAAGTTCTGATACACAAATGTGTTTTCAGTTTTTGGACTTTTTCTCTAATCTTTGATTTTTGCTGAAATATTGGATCATTTGAACATTTATTGAAATGAAAGCATGTGAGAAGTTTAGAGGGAAAAATCACTATTTGGTGGAGCTGTTAACAACTCATAGACATCTGAAATGTGAGCCGACTACACACTGCTTTTTGTAAGACGTCAACCCTATCCCAATAAATGTAGTGGAGAAGAAAGTACAATATTTCCCTCTGAAATGTAGAAAGTAGCATCACATGGAAATACTGAAGTAGGCCTAAGGTACAAGTACCTCAAAATTGCACTTAGGTTTAGTACGGTAAAGTTTAAATTAACACATCTGGAAAGATAAGTTTGGGAATCAAAGCATTAATGTTTCTATTAATCTCGTTTCTCTTTTATTAATATGTTGAATTTGATCTACTAAAACAGGATTTAAACTGAACTAGATTACTGTAGTCATCATTTCTGAATCTTTACAGTGGGAGAAAAGAAAATCTTGGATATCCACAGACAGTCTCTCTGCTCTCTGTGTTATTTACACATGTGCAGCATTACCTCCTGTGTGTATTTTCATGGTCCATGACAGAAACGGCACAAAGCTCGCAGCAGCTTACTTAAAAAACAAAACAGATAGAGAAAAAACACCTCATCGCTGGCAAACAAAAGGTGCTTTTCTGATCATTGCATATTTCACATCAAAACTGCCACAGTCAGCATGTTGTTTGCAAGATGGCATTTCCTTTGTAAGCATTTCAGCAGTGATCACGGCACCTTTGTTTGTCTGACAATGGAAATATTCAATAACAAGAAGACCTGCCAAATCTGCGACGAGGCTGAAATCTGCCTGCATATCCCTCCCCATGCAGCTGAGGCCCGCTGCCCGTTAATAACACCGCAGCGGGTCCACGGCACTCATCATCTCTGATCATAAAGCAGAGGTTAGTTACATCAGAGAGAGAGAGAGAGAGAGAGAGAGAGAGAGAGAGAGAGAGAGAGAGAGAGAGAGAGAGAGAGAGAGAGAGAATGTTCAGTCAGATGACTTCTTGTTTGCTGTCAGGTCTGATGTTTCTGCAGCGACGGAGAACAAAACCCCCAGAAACATGTGCAGCCTCGGTGGCCCCCTGACATCTTTAACAAGACTGTGCTCCCCCAAGAAAAACAACACGATAGATCGTAAAGACTGACGCCCAAAACACGACTTATAGTTACGGTTGAGTGGCAGCAGCTGTAGTAATCAGGGATTTGGAGCAGTGCTGCAGTTCAGATGATGTACAGTATATAAAGTTGACAATTTTCATCATTTAAGTCCTGTTTAGGAGGTGGGAACTTTAAGGGAACGTCCTCTCACTCGGTCCTCTCAGCCATTGTGTCTCCATTGCAGAGTAGGACCTTGATAGGACCCACCCGACTCTGGAGGTGACATAATCATTCTGCAACAGCTTCGATCGTCTCGTGATCGTTGACCGGCAATTTTGACCGTGACGTCACCAAGGCGATGCACCAAAAGCATAACAAGCAAACAACAACGAGGAGGTCAACATACGTCTACTTGTCCATCTCCATCTTCTACTATTACTCTTCTTCTGCTGGGTTTTAAAAATGGAGCTTATTTTGGTGCTTTCTGTTAACACCACATCCTCGGGCCGCACAGAGTAGGGTTTTGCCCCTGTAAAAAATCCGGGAGATGGTCCTTCAATGGCGGTTCCTGCTATGGAGACACGCGCAAATGGTCAGGGCCTCGTAAAATTACCCCCGAAGTTTCTGCAGTGGAAACAGCCCTTAAGTGGAGGGTCAATCTTTATTTATATAGGGCAAAATCACAACAAAAGTCATCTCAAGGCACTTTTCACATAGAGCAGGTCTAGACTGTACTTTTTTAAACTTAATTTAAGAGACCCAACATTCCCACATGAGCAAATACTTGGTGACAGCAACAAGGAAAAACTCTCCTTTAACAGGAAGAAACCTCAAACAGAACCGGACTCTAGGTGGACGGCCATCTGCGGCCATGAGGGTGAATGGATAAACAGTATAATCCAACTGTGGACTTTACCGCAGGAGACCTCTGCTCATTTCCCATTTCCAACCATGAGATGGGTCAGTTTCTCAAACATTGTAACTACGATCGTCTCACTGAGATACTAATCTTTTTGTCAAGAGATACCTGTGTACAAGAAGTTTACACATACAGATTGATAAATGGACACATTAAGAAAAAGAAGTGTAAGTACGACATTTAAAAAAAAGTTTGAATAAAATAAGAGAATCTAACTTTAGTGGGTGTGAATGTTTGCTTTCCCTTTTTGGAAAGTTGCTGTAATGTAGTCCCTTATACAAAATTGGAAAAGGGGTTTAATTGGCATTTCCACCATCTAACAAGCATCTCTGAAGGAGTATATAGCCACCTTAACAAAGGGACCATTTTAGGCTAAACCCTAACCCTAACCCTAATCCTAACCAGACATTTTTGAAAGCAAAGACAAATTATGTCCCGCTGATTACTGCTGATATGGGTGCCAGATTAGAAAATGTTCCTCACATGGTCAAACAACATATTAGGAAAGGCTTTAATATTATTTTAGATACAAGAAATATTCAGTAAAACAAATCTGTCCTCCATGTTTGGGCCCTTTCTTCTTCTCTTCTCCTCATTGACAGCTCTGTACTGTATCTGAGCTTCTTCATGTGAGCAGGTGATGTGCTGCACTGTGCTCTGACTTTATCTCTATTACTGTATCAGATTAATAAGCTTCAGTTTACAGCTCGTCTTCACACTATCAGAGCCGTTCATCACCTGTGATAAATGTTACTCGGTTGCATCAATTTGCATAAACTCACATATCACCGAATGAAGACGCTCTGAAAACGACACTATGAAGCACTGAGAATGAACAAAATCAGTAAAGTTGCAGCCAGACGGCTAAAAAATGAGCTGAAACTTGCTGTAAGTTAAGTTTATTTTGCTTTACATTTACAAACTGCAACGTATAATTATGCACAAGCCCCTGATGCACTATAGTTAGTGTTTGTAAAGTAAGGGTTAGGGTTAGGGTTAGTGTCTATAGGGGAGTATCAGTATTTTGTTTCTCCTCTAGATGTGATTTAACACTTTTATTGAGAACATTTAAACTGTGTTGCTTTTTCAACTCAGTGAGAATACTCTTCCTCAGTTTTGCTCCTTTTATAGAGAAGACTGATTTTCTAATTGAGGTTTTGCATGTTGAAATTCAACAGTTGCAGTTACAGCTCTACTGGAGCCTTTTAACAGCTGGGAAGGAGCATGACCATCGGTGGCATTTAAAAACTTAAAAACTTAAAGTTGGATTAGATTTGACGAGCTGATTTAAAACCTGAGTTATAGCAGGGCTGCCACTCACAATTGTTTTCAATGGTGATTAATCTGTTAAATCAGTTAATCAATGAAAAAAATGACATTCACTGTTTCAGAGCTTACAATGACGTCTTCAGTCCAAAACCTTAAAAATGTTAATTTACAGTCAAATATGACAAAGAAAAACAGCAAAGTGTTAGATTAAAAAAGCTGGAACCAAATAACTTTGAGTATTTTTTTGCATGAACTGTGACTGAAATGATTAATAGGTGCTGATTCATTTACTTTCAATCAAGTAATCAATTGTTGCAGCTCTAGTTTACAGCTTGGCAGTAACATAATCCAAATTTGATTACTAAAGATCTGTGTAAAAAAGTAAGAATCAATAAAGATAGGAGAGGTGCAATGACAAACACAAAGACTTTCAGATATCATCAAATATCATCAGAAACCTGTAATATAAACATGCATATAAAACAAATCTCACTCGAGGTGATTCATCTCTCTTAAAGTTTCATTTGCATGTGTGGAGACGATCGATGCATCATCGTGCGTCATTTTGAAACTAAATATTAATCAATGTTTTGGGTGTGAACCGGCACAGAGTAGATTTAACACTCAGAGAAGCAGCACAGTAACCTCTGCTGTAAAATAAACCTGCCATCAACATTCATTAAAGCTTCATATTTTCTTTCCTTATCAGCAGTCCGAGAGCTTATCTGCTCTGCTCATCACATATGAGCATGTTTGCCCTTGAAATTATACAAGAAAATTTAAAAGTTATGAGGCAGAGAAGAGAAGAAGAATTAACTGCAAGCAACCAGGAATCTTATTTCTTATACTTTTATTCCTTTGTTTTTCTTCTTCTGTTATATTTATAGTTGTCAAACAGACGCAGTGATGTGTTTTTCTTCTGAGAGGAAGTGGTGAGGTATTATTAAGTCACATTACAGTTTTGTAGACGCTATCTGTCATCACAGGAATATGACATCATCCCCAAACACCAGCTGTCTGTGCAAAACACCAAACAACCATCTGCTCACGTCTGACTGATTCAAGAAACTCTCACCGCAAACTTCAAACTGCTGCAACACTAAATTCATTTTTACAACTTTCAGTCCCAGCAGAACATCGGCGCCTCGTCTTCTGTTTAACCCTCCTGCTGTCCTTGGGTCAGTTTTGACCTGGGAGATGGACAGGTGTTGTTGACTCAAAAATGTGGTATAGTTTAATTTGAATGAGGCCCATTTACAAAAATATGTGTATAACATCTGGTAATAAGTTGGAATGAAGTTGGTTAAAAAGGTCTATTGCAGAATTGGGTGATAATAATAGCGTATGCTTTATAAACAGTTAATCCAGACTGGGTTAATTTTGACCTGGGAGGACAAAAGTTGTAGGAGGGTTAAGTGAAGTTTGCACATGAACTGACAGGATGATCTTGCTGTCAATCAACAGATCAGTAGCTACGGTTTTTATGAGCAAAATTACATTCCACAGTTAGGTGCAAGATGTGTGCATTTAAACTAAGCCAGGGGTTCAGGGATCACCAATTTTATCTCATGTTGGATGGGACAAATAAAACCATTGCATAATAATCTATAAATAATATATAATATATATACATACTATAACTTTACTATAATAAACCATATAGGGGTACCCTGGTAAAATCTGAGTCATGTTGTAAGTCAATTATCAAGTTGGACGTCCATGGGAAGATCAGAAACCTTGACTGTGAATGGTGAGTAAAAATCAGCGAGAATAGCAGCAAGTTTTATTGATAAACTTATTGAAAAACTTTCCACACTCCAGTCGGCCAAATTGGACCCCTAGGTGGGCCTGTTCTGACACTCCTGAATTGAGCTAATATTATCTTTTTGAAAATATTTAAAACTGCAGACACACATAAGAAATGCATCGGAGAGTTTGACTGATTCTGGGTCAGTAGGACGCAACACAAAACTCCCACAATGTGACTTTTATGTGGAGATTTTCCTGAATCAATAGCAGGGGGTGTAAAGATCATAAAATCAAGGGTGTCACATAATGTTCTTGTAAAAACGTCTGAAACAAATCTGTAAGTTATTTATTTATTTATTTATTTATTTATTTATTTGCACTTTAAACCACCAGTTTTATAAATGAAAGATTGAAAGATTTGATGTGGACACAAAGACGTTCACATAGTAAAAACACATTTATACACATTTATACACTGAGCTGCACCTGAATGTAACATAAACAAATATGTGCAGGAGAGGCAGGACGCTATGAGCTGAAACACAAATACTTTTGACCATAAAGTTGAACATTTTATATGAAAATGACATAAAAAGAAAATTAAGAAAAGTACATGTATTGATGATGAAAGGTTTTCATGCACACAGCAGTTTATTTGCACTCTTACACATAAACAGACTACAATCTGACCTTTTTCTGTAGAATAAACAGCAGGAGCCATTTTCCTGCTGAGAGCGACCTTTCTTTAGCAGCTATACTGTTGATTGATTATTGATCAGAGGGACACGAGATGGCTGCAGAATGCTGCTGAATCCATTAGTGAAATAGTGTCTCAATAAGTACAGAGATGCTTCATGTGTTCATCAATCAATCTGTGAAAGTTTTGACATTTATTGTGACCTTTTTACAGGATTATAACCTCGTCTGTCATATTCACCCAAAGTCCTCTGATGATGCAGCATCGGTATGATTGAATTTAGTGATTGGGTCAATAATGACTTGTTGAAAATGAGAGTTTTTGGAGCCAGCATCTAGTGGCGGTCAGTGTCATTGCTTTTTTTTTTTTATTATTGCAGTACTTCAGCCTCAAATTGTTGAAGTCACCACTCTGTTGCTTTCCTTTAATCTTTGCTTTTTCATTGTGACGCACTCAAGGCTGCATTAGTACCCCCGGGGGCCCCTGCCCACTGAAGCTCATGTCCCCCAAACAACTTTTTATTTTATTCCGATTGAGGTAACGCTGTTGTCGAGTGGAAACCCTGTAATTCCATATTTTGTTTTGGACATAATACAACTTACATAATTATCAACATCATGACAGAGAATGGGTCAAGCCTTGTGTCATATTTTTGTAGAGCCGCCCCAAAGAAAAGAGACAAGAAGGAAAAAGTGCACACTTTTTTTCTTCCCATTTTCATCCCTCTCTCATTGAGGGTCTTTGGGGTAGATCCAGCCATGGACATACTGAGGGTTTTTGCCTCATTGGCAGGGGCGGAGTTACGGGGTGGCTGTTGGGGCTGCAACCCCAAAAAATGTTCTCAAAAGCCCCAAATCTATTTTATAAATCTGGCTGAGTTTGTAACAATTGCTATTGTTGTTGTGTTATATGTATTTTTTGTTTTCTTTTTAATCTAATTCCTTAGTGTTGCTAATTCCCAAGCGTCCTTGGGTTTGTGAAAGGTGCTTTACACGTAAATGTAACTTATTATTACTACTATTATTGCTATTCATTTATTTCTATGTGCATTGATTTTGGAAAATTGTTAATAAGGACCAAAGTAAATCACTACTACTACTAATGTTTGCAGTAGTCTGAGAATGCAGTAAAATTAAATTCTGCACATGTAAAAAATAAATGGCCCCTGGCTCTGGCTCCTCTGGACTTAGCACCGGATCTTGTCAAATCCCAAATCTGCCCCCTCCTCATCAGGCCTTTAAAAACTACTCTAATGAAAAATCCATTGTTTGAACATCAACTCTAAGACATAAAATAACCTTTGTTAAAGATCACATGAGCAAAAAGTTTAGGATCAACTGCAAAACAGAATAAAATCAGACTAATCATTGTCACAAAGAACAGTAGCAGCAGTGAGGGTTTTTTTTCTATTTTCCATCAGCTCAGAGGTCGAGTCCGCTCTGTCAGCTGATGGTGTCTCACTGTAAGAACAAACAGAGACGGGTTCAGTTGGTACAGACTGACAGAAATGTATCAAAAACTGATAAATAAATGCATCGAGCAGCGAGTCCGCTCCGTTGAAGAAAAAACAACCCAACACGGCCTCAGAGACATGCCTTTGTTTCCACCACAAACACTCATTTATCTGCTTATTTTCTGTATGAAAGAGACGCTGACGTCCACAGACGGATGATTGTTTCATGAATGAACGGCTGGTGCAGAAGAGAGACGTACCAGGCTGATGCTACTGTCTCATGACTCATTAGGGATTAAAATATATAAAAAATCATCACTAATATTGGTGTAAATGTACTTAGAAAACCTTTTATTGGCCTGTGAAGTCAAAACAGTACATTTAAACACATTGTCATTAATTATGAAGGAGGTTACATTACATTTCACATTATTTCCTTTAAATAATGTTTTTAATACTGTTTAGTTTCTAAAAGAATAAAACTTTTACCAACAAACTACCAACAGAACTGAAATCAGCCCCAAAAAAAGGTTTCTCTTTACATATGCTTATAATTGAGCTTTTTTAAAGCACTTTAAATCTCAATCTTTCATTTGCACTGTATGTTCTTTTAATCATTTTGAAGGAAATCCTTATTTTATGCTGCACTTTCATATTTTTTGCTGTATTTTAGTCTTTTTTTTTTTAAAAACTCTTTCTATTTTTCTGTACTTTGTTTGATTTTTTTAAATAATTGGGTTGGTTTTTTATTGTATGTTTTAATGTTTCTGATTCTTACTGTTAAATCATCTGATATTTAGTTTTTATGTTAAGCACATTGAGTTCCCCCTGTGAATGAGATACACTATATAAATAGAGCTGCCTTGCCTTTTAGAATAACAAAGACTTTAAAAGAGATTAAACTAATTTAATCTCAAACTCCTAATTGAAAGGCTGCAGGGTTTATTAAGAGATATATATATATATATATATATATATGTGGTATTTCCCATTTATACGGTGGCTCTGAGGTGCAAAACAGAAAAACTTACATTCATACAATGACTTCAAACACAACAAGTGTGAAAAGGTTGCTAATCTTTCACTAAGGTTCCCAATATTACTAGTATATCACTAATTATGTCTAATATTTCTGTTAATTTTAAAATATTATATGTAATGTTTATACAAATGTTTCACAATTTTATGTTTTGTTAAAGGGCTTCAGTCCTGTTTATAAAAGTTATGATTTATGTATTTAAGATTTATTTGGCAGGGACAGTAACACATCAATCAACATTTGTTTTAGTTCACACCCTCAATGTAAATGTGTCAGAGTTAGTCAAGAGGCCGGTTTTCATCTGTAAGTCCCCAGGCAGGTCAACAACTTAGTCAAGTATGATAAAAAAAGACGTGATATGTGATGATAGAGCGGATCCATCTGCTTAATTAGTAATAGTGCCAGCAGGTGTTCATCATCGTCCACTCAGCTGTGAGTCACTATAGGCTCTGTCAAGTTGAGGTAAGAAGGATAAAACTGCTCTGTGGTAAATGACACTGTATAATTTGGTTTTCTTGTAGTCGTGTGTGTGTGTGTGTGTGTGTGTGCGTGTGTTTGTGTGTGTGTGTGTGTGTGTGTGTGTGTGTGTGTGTGTGTGTGTGTGTGTGTGTGTGTGTGTGTGTGTGTGTGTGTGTGTGTGTGTGTGTGTGTGTGTGTGTGTAACCACAGGAAGTTCTCAGGTTAGCATTAACAGAGATTCAGTGTTTATGTTTTGAAAGCTCAGTCTAGCTCATCCGGTGCTGTGGTAACCTGAGATGATGAAATGTCACTCACTGGTCTATTGTGAGAGGAATACAGCTTGTTTTTTTGTAGAATTTCCCGGGGTTTATTTGTGCCTCTGTTTCTTTAATATTAATAAATATAATTTTTTTTGTGCACCTACTCAAGCCCACCAACCTGCTATTATTTTTGTTTGTTTGTTTTTTGCATTATCCCTTTAAAGGTTTCATAAAGGTACCATCTCCTGCCCTTTATATGGGAGTGGCAGCACTATGACATTACACAAATTAATATATAACATTTCAGTAAAATACATTTGCTGTTGTGTTTTTGCACTCCAGGGCCACCGTACATGAAAAATGGTCAAGAGTCCCAGCAGAAAATGGTCGAGTCGATTAAATCACAACAATAACACATTATTATATAACACATAACTATAAGAAAAGATTTCATCCAGCTGTAAAACAGACTTTTTTAAATAATGACACTATCCTGATATACACTGAATAATTCATCTTGATTTATAGAATGAAATAGGTCAAATTGTGTGTTTTAGATTCTTGCATTTTAACTGTGTTACCATAAATTGCTGCATATTTTTTTTGCATTTGTTTGATTGTCTGTTTATTACTCAGCCACTGAGTCATTTGTTTGTGCAATAAAAGCTAACATGAAGAAATCTGAAACTTTCTACATTTACTGTTGTTGAAGATGTGCATCCTCAGTACTTTCCATCTCTGCAAAACAGCATGTAATGAGGTCAAAATGTCGACTTGGACGATGCTTCGGTCATGAAAAGGTTGAAAACTTTTTTTGCAGATGATAAAATAAATAGTGAGATGAAGTTTTTCCTGCAGCGCTGACAGAAGAAAATCCTTTGAATCTGTCTCCATCTAGTGGAGAAGAGAGGAACTACAAGGTGTCTGACAGCAGGCATTGTGAATGCAATGCTGGCAATTTTCTATGTTCTTCTTATTTCAACCAATCTCAGAGTCATACCAACAATGAATCAATCTATTTACAAGTATTGTGTGTGTATCCAAAGCCTGATATATTGTTGTTGTCCAAAACATATCAAAAACTCTTTAATGACCGACATGACTGCATTTTGTATTTTTGTTGGTTTTATATCATTTAAAATGACATTTGCACCATTTTTTTTTAACCAAAAGTAAGACTGAATGCCCCTTAAAATGTCAAATGGTGTAACCACAAAAGAATGATAACTATAAAATATTTTATCCACCTACAGTGTACTTAAGTGGACTTATACATGTAATTACTTACTACTTAGAACAACTGTATTCCATTACCTTTATTTAATATAAAGTTATAATGTAAGATCATGCCAAACTAGTTGATTTGGTGTTTTATTGACACTTTACTGTTTTTAAGCAAGTTGAATTATTTGGTAGAAAGTGTTTATGGTTACACCACTTAGACATTTTTGCCATAATCCTCTAATATATTCTCACAAAACGGATTAAAAGCAGAAATTTGATGCTGGGTCCACAAAAAAAGAATGTGTGCAAGTTATTCATACATTTATTGGTTAAAACACAAACACACAGGAGGAGTACCTTGTGTCACTTTGTGTAGTCTCAGTTGATGCCACGCCACTGTGACCGAAACGTTGCCGATTTGAATACATTTGTTGTTCTGAGTCAGTCTGCAGGCCTTCCTCTTTTCAAGGGTTGGTTATTTTTTAAGTATTCAGGATCAATTGTTTGATTTGGCTTGAGTTCATTTTAAGTTGTAGAACCAGACTGCTGGAGACAGACTCAACCCTTCACATGCTGTCAGGTAAGACAATTATAATCACTTTTAGATATAATCTGATAATCTGAACACAGAAGTTAAACACCCCCCGGCTGGTGTGTCTGGAGCCGTTAAACCAAAACACTGAGCTTTATTTCTAACCAAACTGAGGCTCTACATGTTTATTTGTTTGTACTTTCCTGAATTAGACTCAGATACTAGCAGTCTAAAACAGAGCTGGTGTTTAATTTCACTTCCCTCTACACCCTTTTTGTCTTCCTCTTGCTTTCACTCTTGCATACTGGTATTAATTTATCCTCTGAGGAACTTCCTCCTCCTCTTTTCTCTCTCGCTCTCTCTCTCTGTGTGTTCATATCTGTTTACACCAAAAATAGACGTTACATGTATATATGTGTGCTTCAGGATTCAGGCTTTTTTCTACTTTTTTGGGGAGCGACGACAGCCTTAAAAGAGGTAAGAGAAACGTGAAGTCACAAGAGTCTGCGAAGGGAAACGCTGGAAATCAGTGAAAACCTGTTTGGATATTAAGGAAGTTTTACTTTCATCTCTCCCTGTTGATCTTCTCTGTGTTGAACAGCAGCTGTGTGGATATGATGGCAGGACGACACACTGAAGACCCGAACATGACGACTTTATCTCCAGGTGATTCACAGTCTCAGATGAGTCGTTTTATGGTGTCGTATTGTACTTTTTTGTTCACTCAATCATTAACTTTACTACAAACCTGACGTGTCTTCTACTTTTCCTCTAACTTCCCTCTTTGATTCTTCGATAGCTCTTTCCTGTCTGTCTGTACAGTCAGAAATGGAAAGTAAATTTACTCATGTATTGTGTTTAAGTATAGTTTTAGGGTTAAACCTCACAAGTATATCAGTTTTTTCATGTATTTCACATCTGTAGTTAGTTTGCAGGTTCAGATTTTTACATACAAATACACATAATGTGCACACTAGAATTCACTGGGGTTAAATTTTTGCCCAAAAACTGTCACAAATGTGTTATTTCTCATACAAAACGATGTGCGTATGACATTCAGAAGAACCACAGTTACAGGTGGAAAGTGTATTTACTCATGTAATGCAGTAAAGTACAGTTTTAAGGTACTTGGACTTGAGTATTTCAGTTTTTTGCTGCTTTATACTTCTACTTGACAATATTTCAGAAGGGAAAATTGTACTTTTTACTGAGCTTCATGTATTTAACAACTGTAGTTACTTTGTAGTTTCAGGTTTTACATAAAAAAGCATTTAATGTGCACACTAGAACTCACTGGGGTTAAATTTTTGCCCAAAAACTGTCACAAATAAGATGTTTCTTATACAAAACGATGTGCATATGACATTCAAAAGAACCACAGTGGATAAATAATCAAACAGTACAATAATAAAATAATACTACAACCTCTTATCTTGAGGCTTTCTGTGTAACATTAACCCAATATTGTGTGATGTTGAGCCAGATTAGATAATATTATAACCCAGTGATTTTATACTGTGTGCTTACACTGTAATAAATATGATGTAAATTAAATTAACCAACAGTATATAAAGTGGTTAAAAACAGACAAAAAATGCCACTAATGCCTCAGTAATTATAATTTAATAATATCAAACAGTATAATAATGACAGGGGACATTTTTCCGCATTATGAGTTTAAGGTATCGACCGAAATAAATCGATACAAGATCAAGTAGTATTGAAACGTCTCCCATCAAACGATACCTGCAATCGATCCTTTTTGCACCCAGAGCTAGAAAATATGACTATTTGTTTGGACTTGCTCACAGCCAATCAACACAAAGGGTTTTTAGATTTAATGCAACAGCAGCTACAACCCGTCTTTGCATGCAGCTCTAATGAGTACTTTTACTTTTGACACTTTGATTCTGATTGTGCAGATAATACTTTTACTTAAGCCAAACTTTTAGTTCTGTGTGCATATCCAAAGCCTGATATATCATATTCCTCTGTGTCATAGACCTCCATTGTTGCCTAAAAACTATTAAAACACACCTGCACTGGGTGACGTGTATCTTATGTATCTATCTCTATAACGTGGTTACTTGAATTTGTTTAGAAATGGCTCCAAAGACTCATAACAGCGTCACGTTTTCTCTCTCTGGGGAGTGTTTCTATGCCAGGAAGAGGCCGCTGTGCATACATAACATTATATTGAAAAGTGTTCCTCATTTTTGTCCGGCCTGTTAACACATATGAGGGAACAGCGCTCACTGAGTGTACTGTATATGTAAATAACAAAGATAGACTGAGATCGAAACATCAGTTTAAATAGACTTGTGGCTCTGAGTCAGTGTGAAGGAGCGCCTATTTACTTCTAATGAAGGACTTTTTGACAGTGTAGTATCGTTGCTACTTTCACTAAAGTAAATCACCTGAATGCTTCATCTGTCCAAAGGTTTAAAATCTATCTAGAATGAGTCTGACACTTTTAACTTTTAATAAAGCACATAACTGTTGTTTTTGTACAGATTAAACAGATACGATTTAAGAAAAGGTTGTAGGTTGAATTTTTAATTTTACTGGATTTACAGTTTATGTATCATTCTGTAAATGATTAATGTAACTTTATTAGTTTAATGACACATTAAGACAGACAGGTTAGCATTTTGAGCAGTGCTCTTAACCCTTACATACTGTTCATATTCTACACCCTCGCAGCATGTTCTCAGTCAATTTTGAATCTGCTCATAAAAAGTGTCTAAAACAAATTTTGAACCACAGATGTGTTTAGAAAGCATCAATAGCCGATCTGACTGATCAATAAATGTGTGATTAAACCTTGATTAATGTTTCAGAGAGCAGAGAGAGTGTATTTTTTAGGGTTTTACACTACTACTACTACTTATGCTAAGCTAAGCTAACCAACATCTGACTCTGCCTGAAAGAGAATTAATGTTGAAATTTTGTGCGTGTGTGTGTGTGTGTGTGTGTGTGTGTGTGTGTGTGTGTGTGTGTGTGTGTGTGTGTAGAGGTATATTCCGCCTTTTCCAGTTTGACCACTAAGGAGCTGCAGCAGAACTTGAGGGAGGAGAAGCAGAGGAATCGACCCGTCAGGCTGCTGTTTGAAATCCCGTCGACTCGCATCATCGCACACACTCTGTCCAAATACGTGGTGAGACTATCGACTGTCTTAAAAGTGGACATGGAGCTGGTTTGAGGCCCATAGGTGCAACCATGGATGTATTATAAGAGATGGATACCGGACCAATGGCGCCCATTCAGTCCTATAAGAATTGCTCAACTGGCTCATACACCAAAAGTTTCTAGCCTCAAGGTTTACTTAATTTTTGACCACAACAGGCTGTTTTAAAAGAATAAGCTCTAAAAGGTCACTGTACACTACCTGCTCAGCACCAAACAGCAAAACAGACACAGTTAGCTGTAGACTAGCTGGTGAACATAGTGAAGCATTTAGCAGCTAAAGAGCTCCAGATATTTCTCTTCTGTTGCCCTGAAGTGGAGAAAACATCAGTTTATGTAGGTTTAAATGATAAGTTCCTCGCTGTAATCATTCCTCCTGTTCATACTGACTATTAAAAGATATCCTTCAAATGTGCTTTCAATGTAAAGTGATGGAGGACAAAATCCACAGTCATTTAAAAGTAGATGATCAGCTTCTATTGAGCTTCATCAGTGTGAGTTAGTCATATCAAGTGATATCTGACACATTTACAGTCTTTTTAGCATCAAATTCCCTCTTAGTGTTTCCCTGTTGAGCTGTGCTGGAAGTATAGTAACACAAAGAGGGACTTTGGCACTAAAAACACTGTAACGTTGAAACATAGAAGATGAAGATTTGACTCATTCAGACGACTGAAGCTTCATATTAGCTTCAGATCAACACGTAAATACATTTTAAACACAGAAGGACGACTGTGGATTTTGTCCTCCACTTCCATTGTAAGTGCATTATGAAGGGATCTTCTAATGGTCAGTATGAACAGGAGGAATGATTGGAAGACAGAAATGAAGACTGCTAAATCCTCATGTAATATCGGTGTGTTTCCAGGTGTACGAGGTCGTGGTGATGCGCTCTGGCAGCTTCGATTCTCATCGTGTGTCCGTGGATCGCCGCTACAGCGACTTCGCCCGCTTCCACAACACGCTGCTGCAGGAGTTCAACGAGGAGCTGGAGGACGTGGTGCTTCCTCGCAAAATCCTGACTAGAAACTTCAACCCTGAAATCATCACAGAGCGGCGCCTCGGCCTCCAGGACTACCTGGCCAAACTTTACGCAATACGCTGTGTACGACATTCGCCTCTTTTCCCCAAATTTTTCACGGAGCAGGAGCAGAAGCGAGCACATGGTTTGCTGCGAGCGGGACAGTTCAGGCTGGCTCTGGACCAACTGCAGATAATTTTGGGGATTCAGGAGAAGCTCTTGCCGTGGCAGAAGCCCACTCTGGTCGTACCAACGCTTTCTGCCCTCGCCGTTTGTTACCGGGACCTGGAGGATCCCGAACAAGCGTTTGCTGCGGCTCAGAAGGCTCTGCCTCCGGTGAGAAGATACGGACTGAAAGACTACAGGGCCTCGCTGCTGGACCTGCTGGTGAATTTAGGATACCAGCTGGGCCAACCGGTGGCCCAGTTACAGGAAGAGCTGACTATGCTGAGAGATGCCGAGAGGGGAGAAGTGTCCACCCGCTCCCTGAAAGAGTTGGTGGTGCAGAAGTTCATCTGAAGACCAGATTTACTGACTGATTCTGGAGCTTTTTGGACAAGAACTAATTTATAACGCTGCGGTGTCAGATCAGCCATGTTCTTCAGACTGTTAGATTAACCTCTTTTGTGGGTGGCTGTTGGGCCTTTATTGTAACCTGAGGTGTAAGATGGTTTGTTACACAGAAGCATCTGAAAAGTTGTCCGAGGAAACTGTTTGGAAAGGGTGCTTTCTAAAAATACTTGGCAGGAGATTGGATGAACCAATTTTTTCCCCCCAGGATGATGAAGGCATTACCTGCACTCCTCTACCTCTGATTGGCGACTACCTGTAACTTTCATTGGTTGGGTTGGTTAGGTTTAGGCATGAAGAGTGAGCTTGGTTAGGGTTAGGGAGCGTCATTACTTCACCATCCTGGGGGAAAAAAATACCACATATCCAGCTAACGTAAGCTTTATTGACCCCCAATATACATGTAAGAACTTTAAAGCTGAATTTATAAGATACTTGGCAGGTGATTGAATGAACTATCTGTCACTCACTGTTTCGCCTCCCTTGCAAGGCAGGCCAGGATGGTGAAGGCATGAGCTGTCCTCCTCTGCCTCTGATTGGTGATTACCCGTAACTTTCGTTGGTTGGGTTGGTTGGGTTTAGGCATAAGGAGTGAGCTTGGTTAGGTTTAAGATTTAAGAATATCAGGGTAAGCCCATCAGAGGCAGAGGAAGGCAGGTGATGAGGCAGGTGATGAGGCAGCTGGATTCGTGACAACCCACCAGCGGTTTGAACATGAGCGCATAACCATCATGATTTCTTGAATCTAGCTGCCTAAGCAAAGTGCTTATTGACCAATATACATGTCAGAAGTCTGAGCTGATTGCCAGAAAATTAAGTGTTTAAGTCGTTTTTTATTAGTAAAAAATGCCAAAAAATTGCTTGTAGAAACTTCTCAGGTGTTAATTGTTGTTGTAATTTGTCAGTTTTAGTAGTAAACTAACTATATTCATGTTTTTGATTGTTGTTCAGACAAAACAAAAGTCATGTTCACTTGTTTTTCAGGGAATAATCTGCATTTTTCACTACTTTTTGTCACTTTATGAACAATTGATGGATTATTGAAGAAAATAATAACCTTCCACTTTATCTTCATCCTGTTTTTAATTTATCTTATTTTTTGTTTGTTTTTTACAGCACTTTTACAGCATTCATGCAATTATTAAGCGATTACAAACTTCCAGCACTCACACATTTTTCTACTTTGACTAAATTAACTTTGGCTTCAGGTAATACTGATCAACATTTTTCACTATTTGTTAATCCTTACAGTCCGCCTAAGATGTAATAATACTACCTGTGATGTTTGTTAAGTGTTCTGTGTGTAATTTGATAAAACACCAATCAATGAATGTTATTTTTCTCAATTAATTGATTAGTTATTGGTTCATTAAATGTCAGAAACTGGTGAAAAATGTCCATCATTGTTTCCCAGAGACTAATATCCAACCTCAAACGTCTTACTTTGTCTCAACCAACGGTCCACAACCCAAAGATATCCAGTTCTTCAAGACCACAAAATGGAGTTCAGATTGGATTTAACTGCTGCTAATTTATAACGTATAAGATATTAATCAGATTATGTAAACCCAAATCATGTGGAGTAAACCTGGGCAGTCTTAATCTGTTTAGACGTTGCTGTGCCGGGCCTGAATATAATAAAATAGACAGTAATAAATACACAAACACACAGACATGTACACAATCATGCCAAACCAATAAATATAGAATAATAATCCAGATTGATGTTACTTCCTGGTTTAAATCTGATTTAAAGGCAGGTAATGAGCCCACGGTGAAACCCTCCTCTAAAAACAATCGTTGAGTCGCTGTGTTGTGATTTATTGCTTCGCAGGCTTCTCCACACCAACAGTTTATCATCTGATGGACGAATACTAAAGCAGTTAAATATGAGACTCTCTGAGCTCTTCTGTCCTTCAAACGAAGCTGTTTTGTGTATTTTCTGTCCGCAGTGATTAAAGTGAACCTGTGAGGAACTTGTGTGTCTTCATGCTTTCAACACAGATTGGTCAACAGACAAAATGTATTACAACAAAACACTAAGAAACAAGGGAAGTCTCCCAAAATTACCCAACCTTCTTCACTGTGTGTGTGTGTGTGTGTGTGTGTGTGTGTGTGTGTGTGTGTGTGTGTGTGTGTGTGTGTGTGTGTGTGTGTGTGTGTGTGTGTAATAATAGCCTAATAGTTATTTTTATTTATTTTATTTTTTTTAATTTATTTATTTATTTATTTTTTAAATTTTTTTTAAATTTTTAAATTTTTAAATTTTTTTTTTTTTGTAACTATTATTATTAACATTATTCCTATTTTTAATAACAATAATAATATTTTGTATTTACTTTACTTTTTTTTAATAATAATGCATTTTATTTATAACGCACTTTACATTTGAACCAAAATCTCAAAGTGCTACAAGATAAAAGCATCAATATAAAAGACAAATAAATAAAAAATTACATTAAAACATCATTTTTTTAATAATAGCATAAAAGCAGTAACCAGCAACTTTTATTAAAATTGAATTAAATTAAAAGTTAAATCAAATGCAAGCAAATGTATAATGTCAAATATTCTTAAATAAGCAGTTTAATACTTTAAATAATTTAATAATAATACTCTAAAAAAAAAAACAAAAAAAAAAACATGTTGATTTTAACATTGTAAAGAGCATCGATGTTATCATAGATCGATTAGCCAGACTGCTCCCTGCTCCCTGCTCGACAGTCTGCTGCTCTGGTCTGACAGTCTCACAGCAGCTGCACTCGTGGGTTTTTTTTTTTAGCAAAACATTTCGTTTAATGATCCAAAAACCACCTATCATTAGCTTCTTTAGTTGAATTAATTATCTATAATCAGGTTAAAGATGGCGGCAGACTCTGCGAAACTGTCTAAAAACCTCATGCGCATGAAGGTAAGAGTAAAGTTTAATAAAGAAGAGAAACTATTAGCTACAGAGTTAGCATTAGCATTCAGAGAGATGAACACATGGATGATTTAATGTGTGTTTATGTGTTGTTTTCTGCAGTTCATGCAGAGAGGTTTGGATGCGGAGACAAAGAAACAGCTGGAAGAAGACGAGAAGAGGATAATAAGTGATGAACATTGGTATCTGGATCTGCCAGAGCTCAAAGCTAAAGAGTAAGTGGTCATTTAATAGCTTTAATATAAAGTTACACACACAGAAGTATACACAACAAACTCAATTTAGATACATGTGAAGTTAATTATGATAAGTTAATATGCAAACTTGAGATGTTCTGTCTATATTTAATGCAGCAGCCACAACTTAATCTAATAATGTGTCAACTTTTAGGGCACTAAGAGAGAAAAATACTATAAATATATATATATATATATATATATATATATATATATATATATATATATATATATATATATATATACTAATAATAATGATACAGGTTTGAATTAGGGATGCACTAATTGTGAAATTGTGGACCAATACCAATTTTTAAAATAAGAATCTGTCTATAGAGCGATACCAATTCTTTTTTCTTTCTTTTTTTGATGATGTTATTATGTTTTTTTGTTATTTATTCCACAAGGAAACAAAAGAAAAGAAAAAACAAAACCTGAATAGTTTAACTTTTTTTGAATGAGCAAACATTCATGAAAAGATTTATATACAATAAATATATGAAGTGATTTCTTGTGGAAGAACGCCACTTACTTTATTAAGCATGTGGCGTTCTTCTGAGCACTTTATATATTTATTGTATTTATTGTTATTTATTGATTTGCGGTTGCGTCTCCCTGTGTGGTTGAACACTGTAGTATTACTGTACTCGGGTGTGTGTTGTTTTTATGTGGGGACATAAATAATATTAAAGTTGAAATATCTTTAAAAACTTTCACAAGAAATCATTTTTTCTTTTATTAAAATAAACAACTCCTTTAAAACCCTTATAACCTGCCATACAATTATTATCTACTTAATAAGAATAATGTTGTGTACTGCTGCTGTTGCTACGACTGTCTGAGTCCTAACTCTAACCGCAAATAACCAGAACATCAGCGAATAGTATTATTATCTTATTTACTGATTGATCGATGTTAGTCAACAAGAGGAATATCGGCTCATATATCGGTGCATCTCTAGTTTGAATATTATTTAAAGTGTTTTCTTGGTGATTAAATATTTGATGACAAAACTGCAAAAAACTCTTATGCATACATTGTTAGTAATGGGTGCATGTAGGGCTGCAGCTAATGGTTATTTTCGCAATTAATCAATTTGTTTTTTGGTCTGTAAACTGTCAGAAATTGTGTCAAACTTGCTAAAAAATATTCAGTTTACTGTCACAGAGGACTAAAGAAAGCTGAAAATATTACTATTTGAGAAGCTGCAAACACTAAAAAACTTAACTGTAAACAGCCATATGAGATAAGGAACAGTGTAGTGCAGATTTAAAGGAGCAGCTTGCAGTTAATTAAGTAAATCTCATTAAAATAAAACTTGACACAGCAGCCATGTGATGAATCTGACTGTTGGTGTTGATTCAACGTTATGATCATGTTGGAGGCTGTCTGTCGCTCATTTGTGGTGTTGATATATTTTATTATATTTAGTTTTCCCCTCACTGATAATCGTTTTGTTGTTTCAGGAACCTCATCATAGAAGAGAAGAGTTTTGTCCCATGTGAGGACCTGTACTACGGCCGAATGTCGTTCAAAGGTTTTAATCCAGAAGTCGAGGTTTGTTTTTAATGTTAATGTTTATTAGTTCTGTTTTTTCTCTGATATTTGTTCTACTGAATGTTTTTCTGCTTAAATAATTTCACAGATATTTGAGTCTACAAGGATTAAAAACAATTATCTATCTGGTTCTTTCAAAAACAAACAAATAAATCCACCTATGTGACAACTCTACATTTTTATAAGATTTCTTTAACATCATTTTCTCTCGACCTGCCGAGGGATTCAAATTAAAGCATGAAGGATAAAAACAAAAGTTATGTTTGATCCAAAGTTAACAGCTGACATGATGATGACGATAATGATGATGATGATGATGATAATGATGATGATGATGATGATGATAATCCTCCATCTGCCGTCAAACTCTTTGTTTTATTGTCATATTTTCAGTGAAGCAGATGTTTGTGTGTTTGCCTCCAAAAGTTCAGAAATAATGAAAAACAGTGAAGATGGATGCAAAATAATAAAGTTTAGATCATGTTGTAAAATCAGGAATTAAATTTAGTGTGTAAGAAGTTAAAGTCTCATATTCATGGTGGGAGAAGTAGTGAAAAATGACATCACAGTTTCCCAAAACCAAAGTGAACATATTCAAAAGCAGCATTTTATTGAGCAGATGTGCAACACCTAAAAAAAATAGTTTATTTTTCATATATATAATAAAACAAAAGTATCAAATAATCACATTTCACAGTGACATTTTGGACTAATGTTGCTGAAAATAATAACTGAAACTATTATTCAATTATTAAAATAGTTAGATACATTTTCCAATGATCAATGAGTTCCTCTTTCTTTCTATTGTTCATATTGCTTGTTTGACTTATTTATGGTTCTTTATTCTTTTTATTGATGCTCTTTCTATTTTTACTCTCCACTTTGCTGCTGTAACGCTGTAAATGTCCCATCGAGGGACTAATAAAGGAAGAACTTATCATATCTTATCTTGAATTGCTTCAGCTTGACGTTTAACTGCTGTTGACCTTTTTAATAAAATCAGTGTTACATGCTGCTTATATGATGGAGAAAATAACCTGAGATATCTACTTACAGACGAAGCTGCAAAATGAAAAAAATTAAATGTTTTCAGAAGAAAGATAGCTTAAAAATATATATATAAACGTGACCACATTTCATTTAAATGTTAAATGATTGTTTCTCGTCCGCTGCAGAAACTGATGGCTCTGATGAATCCGAAGGAGGAAGTGGAGAAAGAAGAGGAAGAAGACCGCCGAATGCAAACAGACGTCACAGATGAAGAGATGGCGCTGAGGTACGAACGTGGAACTTTATGGTTTTGGCTTGTTGCAGATTTGTGTCTTTTATCTGCTGTTAATTCACTATATAAGGGTCAGTGATAAATAAAGGTTGAGCAAGATGAGCAATTTAAAAATATCTTTAACAATATAATAATAATATTAAAAAAATAATAATATAATAATTTTTGATGGTTTTATATCATTTGAAATGATATTTGCACCATTTTTTAACCAAAAGTAAGACTGAATGCTCCTGAAAATGTCAAATGGTGTAACCACAAAAGAATGATACATATTACATATTTTATCCCCTACAGTGTTTTTAAGTGGACTTATACTAATAATGACTTCAAATGTTTCCTGATCTCCATGGTTACCAGATTAAATGTAATATTTAGAACAATTGTATTCCATTTATTTCATTTATTTTCATTTATTTATTCCTTTATTTAATATAAAGTTATAATGTAAGATCATGCAACACTAGTTGATATGGTGTTTTATTGACAATTTACTGTTTTTAAGCAAGTTGAATTATTTGGTACAAAGTTTTTATGGTTACACCACTTAGACATTTTTGCCATAATCCTCTAATATATTCTCTCAAAATGGATTAAAAGCAGAAATTTGATGCTGGGTCCACAAACAAAGAATGTGTGCAAGTTATTCATACGTTTATTTTCACTTTTTAACCCCTTTATATTTGACTAAACCACATGGACACAAAAACATCATTGACTCCAAAACAGTAAAAAAAACTATTCATGATATGGAGAAATAAACAAAGCCAAACTTGTTTTCCACTAGATGAAGATCATACAGGTTTATATTCTTCTTCTTCAACAAGCTGACCTTTTTGTATATTGTTGTTTCATCTTTTCCAGGTACGAGAGTTTAGTAGGAAGCATGAAGAAGAAGTTTGCCAAGAAGCGAGATCGAGCGGCCATCGTAGAAGTAGAAGAAGTAGAAGAAGACGTGAACCAGAACGTGGTGGAAACAAACCCAAAGAGAGTTTTTCTGAAGCCTCAGGACTGAAACCACAGAAGAAGAACTCTGTATTTTTTATGTAAAAGACTCAAAATATGTTTTTTTTAAAACAACTGTGTGCATGAACATGTTTATGTATATATCTAGAGAGAGCGCATCAGTGATTGTGACGAGCAGAATGAGGATTTTAAAGGATGAATGGATGTTATACATCCTGCTTTTTGGGTTAGTATTTTCTTTTTTTTTAAAGATGTATCTTTGAGATGCTGAGAACATCTGGTGTGTTTTTACAGTGTGTGCTGCCTGGAGGACTTCCATTAAAAGCAAAGCACAGTGTATTTATCAGTGTATCTCCAGTATGTGTGTCTGCCTTCTATCACACTGATCACACTGTGTTTCTGGAGAGGAGACGAACTATCTATTACGAACTATTAAGACTAACTGTCTTAAAGAGCATCAAAATACCAAACTGCTTATCCTACATAGGTTTGCGTGGGGGCTGGAGCCAATCCCAGCTGTCATTGGGTGAGAGGCGGGGTACACCAGGTCGCCAGTTTATTACAGGGCTACATATAGAGACAAACAACCATTCACGCTCACATTCATGTCTTAAAAAGCATTCAACTATTATTTTCAATCCCAATTAATCAACCAGTCTTTTGGTCTAAAAAAGGTCAGAAAATGGTAAAAAATGTTGTTGACCGTTTCCCAGAAGCCAAAGATGACCTGATATATGGTGTTTTTATCCTGACCGTCATTCCACAGTCTAAAGATAGTCAGTTTACTGTCATCAGATGAAGATGTAAATGGGATTGAAACATTGCCAATTGAAGTAGTTTAGAAGAAGAAGAAGAACTGTATTGATCCCTGTGGGGACAATTGATCCCCTGTATTTGACCATCCTGTACACACACACACACACAGCTAGGAGCTGAGAGCAAGGACGAAATGCAGTTCTTCTGGTCAGAGGTACTGACACATGTTTTTGATGGTGGGAGGAAACTGGAGCACCTGGCAGAGACCCACATGGGCATACAAAGTCCTCAAGGAAAGGATTCTGGACAGCCGGGGCTCAAACCTTCCTGCTGTGAGGAGGAACGTGAGCAGTGGTGTTGAGAGTCAGTGAGGAAGTATCTAAACTTTAATCACAGGAACAGCCTCAAATAAAGCTTCACATTATAGATAATGAGAAAACTGGTCCTAAAAACCCTCCAGCTGTCAGGAGCTTCTCTACAAATCAGCTACAAACTTACTTTTCATAATGTTCTGTGTGATTTGTTTGATAATAATTTCATTAACCTTTGTGTTGTCCTCCCGGGTCAAATTGACCCCGTCTGTTTTGACTCTTCCTTTTTCCTTCCTTCCTTCATTCCTCCTTCCTTCCTTCTTCCTAACCTCCTTTCCTTCTTCCTCCATTCCATTTCCTTCCTTCTTTTCTTCCTTCCTTCCATTTCCTCCCTTCCATCTTTCCTTCCTTCCTTCCATCTTTCCTTCCTTCTTCCTCCCTCCTTTCCTTCTTTCTTCCTCCCTCCCTTCCATCCTTCCTTCCATCTTTCCTTCCAGCCCTCCTTCCTTCCTTCCTTCCTTCCTTCCTCCCTTTCTTCCTTCCATTCTTGCATCTTTCCTTCCTTCCTCCTTTCCTTCCCTTTTCCTCCCTTCCATCCTTCCTTCCTTCCATCCTTCCATCTTTCCTTCTTTCCTTGACTCGAGGACAACAGGAGGGTTAATAACATATCTCCACACATCAGTAACATGAGCTTTAATTACTGTCTCTGTTCTCCAGTGGTGGAAACTGATTAAGTACATTTACTCAAGTTAAAACACGGTTCTTGTCAAATCTTCCAGCAACATGTAGCTGAATCAGGTGTTTCACAGCGATGAATTCACAGCCTTTAATTGTGCATTTAATAGATTTATATATATACACCAAACTCCATTCAGAAATATGACAAACTTTTAACACGTAGTAAAACATTTCTGATATACTCTGTGTGGACTGTGAGATGTTCAGTTAATTTCTGACCCTAACCCTTACATAATGCACCAATTAATACCAATTAACACTTTTCAGGGCAACTTGAGGAGCTGCAGGTGAATCAGGTGCTTCACAGCGATTAATTCACAGCCTTTAATTGTGCAAACAGATTTACGCTTCATCACAACCACTGTGTCTTCATAGGAGAAACACACGAGGCAAACATACAAAGTCAACCTGGACCAGATGTACAAGGGTCACTGGATAAATGGTTGAGTTTCAAATCTGTTGGATAATGAATCAAAAGGTTGGGAGTTGAGTCAGCGTCAAAGTGCCACAATCCTAAAAACCACGTCAGAAACAACAGAAACCAAACCTCTATTAAAGTAGTAAATGTAGTATTTCCATGTGATGCTACTTTCTACATCTCAGAGGGAAATATTGTACTTTCTCCTCCACTACATTTATCTGACAGCTTTAGTTACTTCTCACATGAAGATTTGACACAATGGATAATATAACAAGCTTTTAAAATACAACACATTGTTAAAGATGAAACCAAAAAGCAGTGTGTAGTCAGGCTCACATTTCAGATGTCTATGAGTTGTTAACAGCTCCATCAAATAGAGATTTTTCCCTCTAAACTTCTCACATGCTTTCATTTCAATAAATGTTCAAATGATCCAATATTTCAGCAAAAATCAAAGATTAGAGAAAAAGTTCAACTTAGTTTTTTCTTCTTTCCTCTCCCATTAATCATCTCACCACCCCTCACATTTATCTGCTGACCCTTTGGAGGGGCCCCACCCCTAGGTTGGGAACCACTGGACTAAACTAGCTAACTGTATATAAAGTAGTGTAAACTAGCTCCACCTCCAGCAGATACAACAGTAACATGCTGCTCTAACACTGATGCTTCACTATTAATAATCTAATGATGTCATATATAATAATATATCAGTCAGAGGGACCAAACCACTACTTTACTGTAATACTGCATACTACATCAAACACTTCTACCTGTAATGGAGTAGTATAGTATAGTAGTACTATAATTGGCTCTTTTACTTAAGTAAAGGATCTGAACACTTCTTCCATCACTGCTGCTGTTCTCATCTCCATCACCACATGGCAATAATGCAGTTTGCTCCTCCAAAAAAGGCACCTAATGTTTATTTTGATGCATTTGAAGTCTCTGGAAGCTGCTCTGGATTTCAGTATAAACACACTTTAACCTGAGTGGATGTGGAGGCCTGCAGGCTCACAGTCGGTGTGTTTCAGGAGGTTTGTGATGATGTAGTCGAACACTGCGGTGGGAAAGTGGCGGTGAAGCAACGGCAGGAACCAGCCCATCACTCCGGGGGTGTACAGAGGTTTGGGTTTGACGGACAGCAGAGCGTGACACATGCTGTCCACCACAGGAGACAGATCCACCGACGACTGCTGGGACATTTTGGTTAAACTGCTGGGGAGGGACGAGATGTACTCCTCCCCATAATCCTCTCTGGCATCGGAGGAGACGCCTGTGAGGAGCTCCTCTCGGTAGTGATTGATGGCGTCACTGTTCCCAAAGATATCTGAGAGGAGAAAACAACATAAAGATGTGGTTTTATTTTGCTTTTAGGACACTTTACTGGAGCTGCCTCACAAAGAGTCTCATGTCATTAGTTCTGCAAGTGTTAGACTAGGTGAAATATTGACCAGATGGTGGCGCTAGGTGAGAAATCAGAGGATCAAAGGTATTATAATTCATCCTCTGGGGAACATGAACATCTGCTGTAAATTTAATAACAATCTATCTGATAGTTGTTGAGATATATCATATGTCTGTGAGCCACAATTTTGAGGCCTGGATATTTTTTAGCCAAATAAAAAAAAAAAGTTAAGATGAGAAACACATTAAAATAGTTACTGATACTTCAATAGGAATAGTTACTGGATTGATGCAATGTTGAATGACTAAATATTTTGTACCTAATTTTATGGTAAATTCGTGTTGAAAATGTGTGTATGAAATGAGATACATCAGATATAGAAGGTCATAAATCTGTCAATCTGTCAATTATCATTTTATTACATTTCATGTTTGGGTGATATGAGCTCTATGGAGGACTTTTAAGGCCTTAAAAATGTTCTGTATGTTATCGTTTGAGTGAAAGAAAGTTGTGAGGAAAACAAAAATACAAAAAAATGTTGTAGGTGGTGATGTGTGCTTTATGCAGGACCTTTAAGGGCTTTAAAAATGTTGTATTCAATATATTTGTATTTGTTTAAAAAACATGCTATGGCTAACTAAACTCATATTTACAAACCGGTATTTAATTATTTGTTTTACTTATTTGTCAGAAGATCCAATAAACTCCAGTTTTAAAGAGTTTTCAGGCAATTATTTGATGGTTCAGGCTTTACAGGGTTAATAACTATCGGGTCTGTTAAAAAAAAACCAATTGATTGCTGTTATTATTGACTCCAGTGAATAAAAAAATGCAAAGAAATAAAAAAATTCCATTGCTTTTTTTTCTTGGTGAGAACATTAAAGGGTTAAAATCTGAATGTGATCATTAGATGAAATCAGACCTACTGGTTCTGAAGCCTGTAGGCTGAATTAAAGCCACTCTGACGCCCCACACAGACAACTCCAGCCTCATGACTTTGGAGAAAACTCTCAGCGCCGCCTTCGACGCTCCATAAGCAGCAAACATCGGCATTGGCACCTCACCTGCAGGGAGAAACCAACACTGCATTTAAAGGAGTCATGTATTTGTATTTAACTTGGGTTAAATGTAATGTTCCTCCCAAACACTAGAGGAGTTCATAGTAAAGGCCAAGCTGGGCAAAGGTAATTAAAGTTCATGTCATTATTCAAAGGTGTTTCAAAAGGAAGGAGGCAAACATTTTACTGGCTGTGCTCATTTATGTTGGGCTGTATTAGTTTTAGTTTGATATGGAAAGCTTAATGAAAAGAGATGGACAGTATGTAATATGGACATTTGGTAAGAAAATAAACACAGTATATGTTAATTAATGGAAAAGATCTAATAGCCTATCATTATCGATCCAACATGTCTAAACAGATGAGTATTTATACACAAATATATCCCAAAATATCAGCTTTAATAGGATTATTTTAATGCACAAAGCCACCAAATGATCATCCATGTGTGTTAATGTTGTTTATTTTTTTATTAATTGATTAGTCAATTGGTAGAAAAGTAATTGGCAACTATTTTGTTAATTGAATAATAATTTTAGGCATGATTTAATCAAATATGCTAAAAAAGAAAATGCTGCTTTTAGCTTCTCAGATGTGATGATTTAATGCTTGTCTTTGTTTTAAATGACAGTAAAGTTAATTTTTTGGGTTTTGTATTTTTGATTAGACAAAACAAGATATTTAAATATGTGATCTTTGACTCTGGGAAATAATAGCTGATGTTTACACTATTTTCTGACATTTTATATACAAACTGAGTCGACTAATTACGAAAATAATCTGCAGATTAATGGATAATGAAGACAGTCTAATTTGAATATAATACAACCTGAATCTATAAACTTTCTGGATGGTTTAAACTTCGCCAAAGTCAGTGGGATTCATCCTCTGTTAAACATGAATGTCTGAGCAAGATGTCATAACAACCCATCTGATAATCTTTGAGATATTTCAGTCTGGAGCAAAGTGGTGGATCAACATATAAATTATATCTGTTGCTTCGTAGTTTATTAGTTTAAACAGCATCATTCTGCATGTGTCTTATGTCTCTTCAGGTCAGACGTACCTGCCATGCTGGACACGTTGACGATGCGTCCTCTGGACCGGCGCAGCAGAGGCAGAAACACCTGACACATCTTCACCACAGACAGGAAGTTAACGTCCATGCAGCGTCTGTACGATGTGACGGGATGCAGCTCTGCGTCCGCAGGACAGAGAAGGACTCCTGCGTTATTCACCAAACCCCACAGACCTGCACAAAAAGTGAGTCTTGTTTAAAATTCATCATGGTGGTGAGGAGGATTTTATGACTCTTTGATGTCAAAGTGGAAAGTTGATCTCCAGCAGGGTTAAAAAGTCGAGTTTCAAGTTGATAAAATATTGATGATGATGATGATGATGAAACTTTTATTGCCTTTTTAATCTCTTTTCATTATTTATTAGTAGATAATTATGTAGAAAACCTTTAGGTAGTAGCTGGCTTTTTATTTTTTATCCCTGTTAACAAACTGGATGTCACATTCACATTCTACAGTGGTGGAGGAAGTACTGCAGTAAAAGTACCAATACAGCATCTAAAAATACTTCATCCAAGTAAAAGTCATGCATGAAAAATCCTACCACAGTAAAAGTACTGCAGTATTATGAGTGATGAATCTATTTGAAGTTAACTTGAAAATGCCAAAATGAAACCTAATTATCTTGTATTAGGCTTCCTGTCGTCTGCCTCAATGACTCAGCAGTCAGTGTTCAGTCTCACCTGAGTCTCCGACCTCATTGTGGATATACAGGTGTGCTGTTTCTATCTGGGAGCCGTCGGTGACGTCGAGCTGCAGGACCTGCAGGTTTTCACATCCTTGCTCTCTCAGCTGTTGAGCTCCGGCTCCGTTCACATCCAGCACACCTGCAAACACCTGCAGCCCCATCTGGCTCAGCCGCTTCGCCAGAGCGTGACCGAATCCTGAATCACAACCTGAGAGTGGAAGAAATGTATTTATTCTGATTTCTCTGCAGCTAACCATCCTAATGTTGACTGTGCAACTTTGACCCAGGAAGACAACAGATACATTGTAATAAAAGTAGTGATGATTAATTTTACTTGCAAAGAATGTAGTCTTGAACCATACATGTGATTTTCAGGCAATTAGATGAAAGAAATCCATATTCTTTGGTCCAGACTCAAATATCTCAACAAAAATCTGATGGATTGACAGAATTGGCTCTACAATGTTTTTTTAAACTCTAATTGTTTCCAACAAAACCTGGGTGATTGTCCTCAGTCTCTATGAACTGTGAGTCTAGCAGCCCTTATGTGTTCCATTGGAGAGATAAGACATGTTATGAGCTCTGTGAAGCTGTAGGTCTAAGACATGAAGAGACACTACAGTTGATGGTTAGTGGATCTAAAGTTGCAGTACGCTGCATATTTCTTCTCAAACTACATGGAGAAAAAAAAAAAGTCTGACCCGCAATCTGAACCTTTTATATTTCATCTCTCTTTCTGGTTTGTCCAGTCTGTGCAGACTGCTGCTCACTGAAGCAGTGAATAACACAGATAATGCAGAGGTTATGTTGAGTCAGACAATTATTACTTCATTAAACTAATGTAACGCTGAAAGCAGATTTAAAAACAGTGAAACAAAAACAAACTAACTGTCTAAACATGAATCTGGCTTGCCTGTAACATTTAGCACATTAACATTTAGAATGCTAACATGCTAATATTTTGTATAGTGTGACATGCTAATGGCTAAAGCTACATACTGACATGCACTCATTGAAATACTTTGAAATTAGCAATTTAAACCCCAGAGAGTAATTGGGGGATATTACATGACTTTTTTGCTTTTGTGACTTTGGGAATTTTTTAATTTTAATGTTGCAAATCAAAAGAAATCCAGTAGTTGTTGGGATGTTTCACTCTGGACCATAAATAAGTGCTACTGTCTGTGTTTACCTGATGAGACCGCAGGTAATGTCTGTTTTAAAGGTCTCACCTGTAATGAGCACCGCTCTGCCCTGCAGCGGTAGCAGCTCGGTTCTCCTGGCAGTCACACACAGCAGAGCGAGGCTGCAGCACAGGAAGGCCGCCCCGCAGCACACTGGAGGAACTGTGAAGTAGAGAGAGGCCCCAAGGGCCCCGAACACAGCAGGCCAGTATCCAGCATCACAGCTCTGCTTCAGTGTCCACACCACAGTTAATATGAATGCTGCTGCAGCCACGGCACAGAAACAGACCTCCATCTGTGGTGTCCAGTGTTTCTGCCTCCTTCAGCTGTGACTCAGTAGTTTACTCTGCTCCAGTTATGACATGTATTTGGGCTCCTGCCAGCAAAAAACCTGTTCCTTGTCTGGAAGAAGAATGGAGCAGACCATATTTTCATTGTGAGATATGAGGCAGGGCCAGAGTCATGCTGCTTATCACAAAATCAGCCTCCGCCCCCTTTCTCTGAACAACACTTTGTATTTATATCCTTGTCCAACCTATTTTTTATACCCAAAGAAAACATACTTAAAACTCAATCACTGAGCTTCATTTTCAGCAGGAGAAATTAAAAAAAAAAATAATAATAATCTTGAATGTTTGGCCTTTGTTTTGCTCTTTTTTTCTGTGGTAGCTATGTTGCAGTCAAACTGGAGAATCTAAAAAGATGTGCATTCAGCTGTAAAATTAGTATTTGATTTGATCAAGTCATGCTTGCAGTAGAGTATACTGAAAATCTGCAGAATTGTATATCAGTAAACCTTAAAAACAAAGAAAGACAATATAAAATAGATGGTTACCTGCTCCCTCATTAGCACTTCATTTATTATTCAGCACTAACTGGTACATGTGGTCAACAGGCACAGATTTGGTCCCAAACACAGGAAACTTAGAAACAGTTGTAATAATTGATTATTTAGACTGTTTTTCCGAAATTGACCTTCCTGAATGAGCTAGTTTGTGCCCCTTGTACACTGTGCACTGCTTCAAGCCTAGAGTCTACTCTTCGCTGTCTATCCCCAGTCGAAAAACGTATAATCCAATGTTTTGCCTCCCTGGTACACCATATACTACTTCGAGCCCCTGGTACGCCACACCCTAACCCTAACACTGCTTTGTGCCCCTGGTACACAGTACACTATTTGGTTTTTTAGACCCAATCCAAACAAGGCTGTTTAAGGAAGTCTTTCCCTCATTTAGCACTTCTTTACTAGATATAATCAATCTGTCTTTAGCAACAGACTTTGTACCACAGTCCTTTATTAAAGTAGCAGTAATCAAATACTCTTCATAAAAAAGCCTTTAGGTGTTTAAGCCAACTACAGACCAATATCTAACCTTACCTTTCTCTCTAAGATCCTTGAGAAAGCAGTCGCCAATCAGTTGTGTGACTTCCTACATAATACTTGTATCTGCTTAGTGCTACATTTGATGCCATTGATCATCAAATCCTATTACAGAGACTGGAACATTTAATTGGCATTAAAGGAACCGCATTAAGCTGGTTTAAGTCCTGTTTGTGCAGATCTGCCAATCAAATGTTGTTAAATGTTCCAAGGTCTAGGTTTAGAACTAAGGTAGACCCTACTTTTAGTGTTATGTAGCCCAAACGCTGTGAAACAAACTGCACGTTTAGTATCAGATCAACTGAATTAGCGCCTCATTTTAAAGAGCTTTTAAAGAGCCACCTTTACAGACTTGCATTTCTGTAATATTGTATAATTGCTGCTTTTTGTTGTTTTATTTATTGTTTAATGTTTTCATCTATTTATGCTTAATTATTGTTCTTATTGTGTTTTTGTGAATGTTCTGTTTAATATTGTATTATGTGAAGCACCTTGTAACTTCGGTTTGGAAAGGTGCTACAGAAATAATTTATTACTGTTATTATTTATCAGATTGATTTCAGTTTGTACGGGTTAAAGATGAATGCTCCATGCATGGTTCAGTGCTTGGACTGATACTATGCTTCCTTTGAGTAATATTACTCAGAAATGCTCCACGAATGTTCGTCATTATGCAGATGATACCCAAGTATATTTATAAATTAAGTCAGATGAAACTGTTGACTAAATTCATAATATTCATAATTCAAGCCTTAAGGACATAAATGACTTTGCAATAGTCTGCTGTTTAACTCCAACCAAACTGTAGTTATTGGGCTTGGTCTTAAACATCTTAGAAACACATTATTTAATGATATAACGACTCTGGATGGGATTACTCTGGCCTCCAGGCCCCAGTATGGAATCTGGGAGATATCTTTGATGATACCTTTAACTCCTTCATAAAACACATTTCAAAATCCGCTTTTATTCAGCTACGTAACATTGCAAAAATCAGACGCATCTTCTCTCTCAAAAAGATGCAGAAAAACTACTCCACGCATTTGTTACTTTTAGGCTGGACTATTGTAATTTTGTTTCTATTTCATAGTTACTTGTTTTTAATCTAACTTGTGAATTCTGCATAATGTGATGGAGCTATTGTGGGAGGGGAATGGATGAGGCTGATTACCTGCAGTTGTGGTGGAGCAGCTCTGCATTAGACTCTGGGATTTTAAAAGGCAGAGATTAGAGTCTGCTGGAGAGAACTGTGTTTGTCCTGCGAGCGCGTGGGGTGCTCGCAGCTTATAGTATTGCTGGCACGAAGACAGAGTCGGGGGGGCTGTTCCAGCGCCAGGAAGGGGAGGCTGGACGCTTTCTTTAGTCAGTGATGGCCCGGGGTTTAGGAGTGTGTGTGTGTGTGTGTGAGCCTCTGCTATACAGCCCTGGCCTACAGCGCTCGGCCCGCCGCTGCGCGCTGACAGCACTGCCCGACCACATCACTGTTCCCCGGGGAGTCTGACAGTGCCAAGCTCAAATGTAAAAAGATATTAAAAGAAAACACCCCAGACAGGCTGATTCAGTGACAAACAGGACTTTATTTCAAAGTCAGTGCTGACTATGTGAAGTGTGTGTTGTCACCTACAGCAATATCTGCACGTTTAGAGGGACGATTCTCTGCACTCCCACATAAAAGCAACTGATTCCCTTTCCAAATTAAACACGTCTACATGTAAAGTCGAGTCTCACACAGATTCAACACATCATCACAAACATTAAAGTGCTCGTTCGCGCGGGTCAGACAGAGGACAGGACTGTGGAGGATTCAGCCGATGAGGAGTACACGGTGAGGAGGAAGGATGAAGACGAGGAAGATTCAGGCGAAGTTCTTCTTCAGGAAGCTGATGAGGCCGTTGGTGGAGGAGTCGTGGGAGGTGACCTCAGAGTCGTCCTGCAGCTCTGGCTCGATCTTCTTGGCCAGCTGCTTCCCCAGTTCAACACTGAGAGAAGTGAGAAGTTATCATTAAAACTGAGCAGTGAGGAGCAGCTCACATTCTGTTTTCAGCAGCTAGCACTTTGACAAATCAGTATCTTCTGGTTTCTCACCACAATGTAAAACTTTTCATATTTTGGATTTAATTAGATATCTAGTTGTTGAGGCGAGAGAAGCTGGAGCAGCATCAGGTCAGTAGACTAATCAAGCTCTCCTGTTTCAACCATAGACTGTATATAAAATGGACTTAACATCCGTGACGTCACCCATTGGTTTGTGGACTGCTGCTTGGAAGCGAATAGTTTCAGATCTGAGCAGCGCCATCTTGAACATTTCAGGTGCATGCCGGGTAAAAACAAAACAAAACACGGATTCTACTTATATGGGCATCAGGAGCAAGAGGCGCCCTCCTGAACCTGTCAATCACGTTGTAGCCACGCCCTAATGCATACCCTGCTTCATCGTCAAATATAAAATCAGGGAGGCCAATATTTCACAAATGAACATCATACTGCATTGAAGAAGGCTTTAAACTAGCGATTGAGACCATAAACACATTTTGAAAACATTTAATGAGGTTAGAAATCAAGTGAGAAGTTGGTGAATTCTCCATTGACTTGTATAGAGACGGAAGTCCTTTTGACACCAAAACGGTCTGTTTGTCCACCCCTGGTGGCCTTTTGATAGAATGCAGTTTTAAGTTACTTCTGCGTTTGCCTCATTTCAGAGGACCGGAACTCCCAGCTTGGTTTCAACATGTTTTTTGAAGGTAAATGTGAGTTTCTTACCCCCACTGATCGTAGCTGTTGATGTCCCACATGGTGCCCTGAACGAAGATCTTGTGTTCGTACATGGCTGAAAAACAAACAAACAGGATGAGCGGATGGGTGACGATACACCACTTGGTAAATGTTCAGGTACTTTTTCTATTGTGATGAATTCTTTAATACAAGAACTTCTGTCTTAAAAGTATTTATACAACTTAAGTAAGTTCACCATTTATTTTTTTTTGGATATGAGCTATTATTCCCCTTTCACTGCTTTATTTTTATTTTTTTTGCATTTTGTTCCCTTTAATATAACTTTCCATATGTGTGCATATATGCATGTTAGTTTGTTTAAAACAGAATGAATATGAATGTTAGAGGGTGAACACTTGACATGCAGAAATCAGTTCAGCACAATTTTTAGGCTTAATTTCACAGAGCTATTATTTATACAATATTTCAAAATTTAAATACATGTTAAGGACATTAAGCTTTCATACTGACAATCCTCTCATTGGTCTCCGAGCTAAAATAAAATGTATTTATAGTGTTTAAATGATAAATTAAATACATCGTCCTAGATAAGATTTGACTGTAAATTTGTCACATGTATTGTCATTTATTCTACTCTCTGTAGCTTGGAAATAAGCACAGCACTATGTGCCAAAAATAAACCAAAGATTGATAAAAGCCAGAATCAGTTATATAAAATGGCACAATAATAGAAAATGTAATTAATTAATTCTGTGCAGCAGGTTTGACTTCAGACACTGACCCCTAGTGGCTGCCTGTGGTTAATACAACTCAGCTGCATCAAACTACAGACAGTGGGACCAACCTTAGACAAAACTACTGCCAAATTTCAAATAGTGACAATACAGTTTTTGGGGGGTGAAGATGAAATATAACATTGCAATGGATTCAGTGCAGTGAGTTAGCTATGATCCAGCACTGTTTTCAGTCTATTTTTATTTATATTATAGTATAACTATGCTGAATTATCTGAAACCTCTTTTTTTCTGTGATTTATAAGCACATGGGCAAATGTTTCATGCTGATTCACTGAGAGATGATGATGTGTAAATCACAATGTATCTACTACCACGTGTTTTTATGTCTGTTCAGATTTGACTCATTTATGACTCAAAGTGTAATATTTAAACCCTAAACTCACTGACTTAAACTGTTCAGCTCTAAAACTGCTCATTAAACTTCTGATTTAGTGCCAGTATTTGTTTCCTGTGTTCAGTTCAGATGATAAAAAAAAGCGGCCACCACTTACCAACCAGAGCTCCCAGCATGAACGGACTCAGCTTCTTGAATACAATGGAGTTGCTTGGCTTGTTTCCTTCGAATACCTTTATTTTAAAAAGAAGGAAAAAAAGAGTTTAAGAGTTTTAAATCTTAACTTTTACACTTTCAGTCCACATTTGGTACATTTAAAAACAAAAACAATCTTCTTCCAGGCCTCAACAACACACGTCAGGCATGAAAATAAAAAAAACATCAAACATCAAACTCTAATCCTTCACTTTTATACAGACTTTTGTTTAATAGTCTCACATTGACCCTTGACCTCTTATACTTACAAAATAAGTGCTTAAAGTTAAAAACATTATATGCTGACATCATAAATATATGTTTTTGTGCCAGATGACCACAAACAAAATTGATAATGATTTATTTATATTTAAAAATGTATTTTACAATGACTTTAGTATGTTTTATCTGAAAAGGAAAAGATTAAACATTTCCTCTATAATAAAAACAGAAATCCGACATTATGACAGTTGGTCTTACTTTGTGTGGCAGCAGCTTGTCCAGAGCTTCTCCTTTCATGCCGCCGGCCTCCAGCTCCTTACGAGCCTCGTCTGAAGTTTTACCCTTCATCAGAGCTTCTGTCTGGGCCAGGAAGTTCGCCGCCAGGATCTGAAACACACGAGAAACACGAGACATGAGACATGAGACATCTGAGCAGATTCACTTTTAACGGTTCTGTTATTATGCTGCTTATATTTTTGCTCCCCTCATGTATGTTAATGGAGTGCAACTAGAAACACTTTTCTTTGCACATATGTAAAATAAAAGTCAGAGAAGAATAGTGAAATTAAAATAAAACGTGTGCAGGTGAGGTAGAAACCCACTCTGGGCTTATATAAGAGATAATACACAATAACAATGCAAAGTGACATAACAAAAATAAACAAATATGATTTACCTTAATAACATAAATTAATGCACTCCAGTACAGTATTATCTCTACAAAAGGAGGAACTTCTCTTTACAATCTTATCCCTGGTATTAATCTTTGGAGACATTTCTAAACTAACTACGATATCCAGTGTCTTCAGGGACCAAGGAACATGTGACCCAGAGCAGCGATGTGGCTCACTGACATGTTTTTAATAGTTTTTAAAAGAACGACAGAAGAATAAGATATAACAACACTTGTAAGTAGATCAGTACACATTGCTGTTTTGGCTCCAATGAGTTAAAAATGATAACTGAAAAAAAAATCAAGGACTAATATTCACTCAACTGGCTGGAAACAAGCTTTTTCTACGTTTTATTTGGATACTTTTCTGTTAAAATGTGAGCTCCATTTAAGTTGAAACTGCTTTCAACTCCTTAGGTTGAAAATAAAAGCACACAGAGGTCGAACACACGTTTAGAAACCGTGTCGATAACGTGTTGAAACTCAGAGCAGCTTCTTGATAATAAAAGCAGACATATTTCTGTCTTTATCTTTAATAAGAAGAGAAGCTGAGAGTCAAACTCGGACCGTTATCACGTTCAGCTGATAATTCACTTCTTGTGTAACAGGAGCTGTTTTTTTTTTCTCTGTGTGTGTTCGGTGTCGACAGCAGAGTGTTTCTACATCAGATATGGACACACAGACACACACACACACACACACAGTGAGCGTTACCTTGTGGTGGAGGTTGTTCCTGATTGGATGCTGTGTCTGAGCAGGAATGAGGAAGTCGGCAGGAATCATACGAGTGCCTGAAGAGATGAGAACAAGTCTGTTAACTCTTTAATGACAACAGCCTGATTAATTACAGATTATTAGTTAGTTTTTATTGAGTTTTCCAGGTATTAGGAGGAAAGCCTTGATTAGTAGAAGCTGAAAAGGTTGAAATAATGCTGATGGTGAGATAAAATTTGCTGTGTTTGTGGTCTCCTGCTTAGTGGGATTTTTCCCTTTTATCCCACAAATGTCCCCATCACTTTTACTTTAATCTACTGCAGGTTCTTAGTTAAAATATTCCCATATTGAGCTGTGACGTTTTCTGCCTGAAACAACTTCTTTCTAGAAAATCATAAATGCTGCATTATGCGGCGTCCGCTATGCTGCCACCTAGTGGTACTAGCCCGGTATTACAACAAGTCAAACTGAACAGAAATACAGTAAAAATGGAGAAAACGAAAAGAAAACTAAAACTAAGCTGATTTAATCTTCAATTCAGTTTAGTTTGAGTTAACTATAATAACATGATGACTGTCTCAAGTTTTAAAGAGATCTTTCTGTATTTCTTGAGTGTATGTGGAGCCCTGTTCAGACCCACGATATTTAACGTTTCTGCTGTTAAATGATGCTTTCTTTTGTTCAGAGTTTTACATTCATAATCCTCACAGCTTCATTCAGACTGGGGCTGCAACTAGTGATTAGTTAATTGGTCTATAAAATGTCAGAAAATAGTGAAAAATGTTTCCCAAAGCTCAAGATGACATCTTAAAATGTCAAAATGTTTTGTAACAGAAGACTAAAAAGGAACCAGAAAATATTCACATTTGAGAAGCTGTCATTCAGAGAGAGGAGAGTTTTAATTAAATGTTCCTCACAGCTTCATTCAGACTGGGGCTGCTACTAATGATTATTTTCTTGATTGATCGATTAGTTATTTGTCTATAAAATGTCAAAATGACATCTTAAAATGTTCATCCCAACTCTAACACTCCACAACACAAAGATTAGTTCACTTTACTGTAATAGAGGACTAAAAGAAAGCTGAAAATATTCACATTTGAGAAGCTGGAATCGGAGAATGAATCAAGTTTCAAACTAGTTGGGTTAGGTGCAGCTCTACTTCAGACATACAGGATGTTTACTGAAAGACACACCAATGCTTGCTGATATTTGGCAGAGAGAGCAGAGGTGAGTTTAAAGCTTAAAGGAGCCTGAAAGACTTGTTCTCTCTCAGATTGCATCACTCATAGACTTTAAACTTATTTTGCTGTTGAAGACTTAAAAAGGACAAATTCACAGTTTTTCATGTGCGTCTGTCAGGTGTCCATATGAACAGTGAAAGAGGGTTTTTTTTCTCCCCTCGCTGTAATCATTCCTCCTGTTCATACTGACTATTAAAACCTTCAAATGTGCTTTCAATGTAAAGTGATGGAGGACTAAATCATTATAAAGTAGATGATCAGCTTCTATTGAGCTTCATCAGTGTGAGTTAGTCATATCAAGTGATATCTGACACATTTACAGTCTTTTTAGCATCAGATTCCCTCTTAGTGTTTCCCTGTTGAGCTGTGGTGTAACCATAGTAACACAAAGACTTTGCTACTAAAAACACTGTAACGTTGAAACATAGAAGATGAAGATTTGACTCATTTGGACGACTGAAGCTTCATATTAGCTTCACATCAACTTTTAAATACTTTTTTTGAGCTGCTGAGTGACTCTGTGTGTGCTTTGATGTCTCTCCGTCTGTTACAGTTAAAGTTATGATGGAGTGAGTTGTGTCACCTTGGTGGATGAGCTGGTAGAAGGCGTGCTGTCCGTTGGTCCCGGGCTCGCCCCAAACGATTGGTCCGGTGTGGTAGTTGACACGGGTGCCATCTTTGGTGATGTACTTCCCGTTGGACTCCATGTCGCCCTGCCGACCCGAACACAGCACTCACCGTTAGTCATAATAACAGAGTGCTAGTCATGCTATCATACTAGTGATCATTTACATCTTATATATCAGCCGATAGATAAACTTTACAACATATTTTTCATCCTTAATAAAAAGGAGACTGCTGATTTGCTGTCAGAGCTCCCAAACTATCGATACGTCTATCTGAGTGACTTCCTGTTAATCTCCAGTAAAAACTAGTTTTTATTATTAACATGCATTCATTGGTCTTTCTGTCACTTTCACCTTCTTTGTATTTGCATTTCTGCTATTTAAATTTCTTATGTTTTCTGTTTTTGCTTTTTTTTAGTGAAGCACTTCTAATGATATAAAATTGAACTGACTTCTATTAAATAACACTGAAATAATTCATGATTCATGCAATTAATAATCTCCTGCTGGGGTGTGCAAAAATATTAATGTGCAATATATTAATTCATTAGTCTATTTATTCTACATTTGAGTGTTTTTATCTTTTTTTATGCTGAACTTTTATTGGTAGTCATTTCCTTCTTTATTCTTTTATGTGCCACTGAAAGTTCACTGACGATAAACATTATATTCTACTTTATTTCTCATTATTAAATATGTGTGATGTGAAAGCTGAGCCTCCTCAGTGAACAGATGGTTCCTCTCTGACCTGTTGGAAGTACGCAGCGAAGCGGTGCATGTACTGGTCGTAGGGCAGCATAGCGTGAGTCTCCGCCTGGAAGAAGTTGATGTACCAGACGCCCAGAATGGCCAGAAGGACGGGCAGGTTCTGCTCCAGAGGGGCGCTGCGGAAATGATTGTCCTGCAGAGGAGACGGTGAAAAAAACAAACAATAAAATACAGAGTAAGGTTTGTTTTTATTTGAATATAACAGAAGAATATTGCCCTTTTTCTTTCAACTTATCTGTGGTTATATTTATTTTATTGATGTAATTTCAGATGATTTAATTTCCAGTGTAGTTTATTATCATCTCTGCCTGCAGCATGTCATAAATCTGAGCAAACATGTTTATGTGCTTCTTAAAAATAGAAAAACTTAAATATAGGTGATATATAATCATACACATGTCAGGTTTTAGTATTTAAAATATCAATATCAGCTCTATATTCTAATATTAAATACTTAGACTGGTTCTGAACTGAAGCATCAATTACTTATTTATAGAATCAAATCAAACTCTTGTAGATCTTTTTACCTTTTAACTCATTTTAATTCATTTAGTTTGATGAATCCTAAATCCTGTTTTGTCATGAATATCAATTTTTGCAAACATTTATTTTACTTCTTATTACAAATAAATAAAAGTTTATTTTAATAATGAATCTTTTATAGATACAACTGAAGCTTTTTTGCTACTGATAATAAAAACCCATTTTCATAGATTCAGTCATTAAAACTTCTTGTGCTCAGATGAGAAAAATGTAAATATAACAGTCTCAAGTCTTATTTTTGGGTGTTTGCTGACTGAAACTTATTTATAAAGTAAAAAGACACAATGAAACACAACAGCAGATAAAACATTATAAACGTAAAGAAGAGAAGAAGGAAAAGTTCTCGTACCATCCAGTGAGCTCCAGCAAGAAGCTGCTCAAAGTTCTCAAAACCTGAAACACAAAACAAAGTGATGATAGTTTAGTTTTCTGCACAGTGATCAATAAAAAAACCTCAAAGACTCAAAAACATGATGAACAAAAACTAACTTATATACATGTTTGTCCTCACTCATAATATTTATAGTGAAGACTTTGAATGGATTTAATAAAAAAGGTATTAACTTTTAGGATATAACATGTCATCCCTTCATCATTTTATCCTATTAGATGTGAAACTTTCTCATAATTAGTGGATAAATTCTTGAGTTATGGCCAAAATAATGTGTTTTGTGAAGTCACAGTGACCTTTGAGACGAACCAAAATCTAATTTGTTCATATCTGAGTCCAAGTGGACGTTTGTGCCAAATGTGAAGGAAATCCTTTGAAGCGTTGCTGAGATATTGTGTTAATGAGATCGGGACGGACAGACAGACGGACAACCTGGAAACATAATGACTCAGCTTCTCAGCCCCTTTTACACTTTTTTAGGTCATGCAGTCTGGAGTCAGACTCAGATCTAAAAGGTGCAGTTACACTTTAAATACTCAATTACAGACTAAACTGACTTCAGAAGATGTTGTGAATTGAACAAAGAATTTTATTTTAGAGGCAAATCATGTTTTATATGTAAAATCTGCTCATATGAATGTAGTGTAGTAGAAAGTATATTTATATTTGAAATGTAATGAAGTAGAAAATACTCAAGTAAAGTACCTCAAAAGCACAATACTTTTACTCTTGTTCTTTATTTTTGTTTTTAATAACAAAGAAACACTTTTAAATAATAAAGTCACATCATGCAACAACATGCTGTAAATAATTAACTAAACATGAGTAAATATTCATCTTCATCATCATCATCATCATCATCATCAGGACTTTATCCAAACATTAAATATTTGTTCTACTGCAGCTGAAACTAAGGCTAATGTTTAGTTTTTAATATGTCAACCGTTCTTAAAATGTTATTATATGTCAATTATTTGGATTCTTTAATAATAAAGAGAAAAATATTTTCAGCTTCATTAAATTGGAAATTAAAAAACAACATCTTGGTGAAAAATTCAGCATATTGATGCTTTCTGATACAGTTGATTTATTGAAAATATAATAATATAATTATTATTAGAGATCAATACTCAGGGGTCACATTAAGAGAAGTCTATGAGAAATGTGTATATAAATGTTATTTTGTATTTACAGCTCTTAAATGTAAAAATGGGTTCAAATTTGAGGCCGAATCAGTTTGTAAGGGTTAAATATAAAATGTAAATTAATTGTATTCTTTCACAATAAAAAGATTCAGCAGATTTTTCGGAGATGATAAAGTTCTGATGGACATGAATCAATATTATTAGTGATCAATACTTCAATACTCAGCCCTGGAGTGAGTGTTAGACGTACCTATATGCAGAGCGATGGACAGACCGATGGCTGACCACAGTGAGTAACGCCCTCCGACCCACTGAGGACAAGCAAAACGTGACATCACAGAGTCATTCCACCAATCAGAGCGCAGGCAGAGCATGACATCAGCAAAAACAAGCCATCAGGATGACAGACGAAGAAGTCATTTAGACATTTTAAATCCTCCCATGATGCAGTTTGTTGTCTGGTTTGTTTCAGTTTATATTCAGGCAGCAGGTCAGTTAAACAGACAGAGAATAAAATCACCTGCTTCTACACGTGCTGCACATGCACACGGACAATAAGAGCAGGTTCACATTAGTACTTTACTGCAGGCCAGAACACTGCATCATTCTCAGCAGTGAATGTTTTAAGTGTTGCATGACAGACTTACATCCCAGAACTCAAACATGTTGGCTGTGTCGATGCCGAAGTCCTTCACTTTGGCCTGGAGGAGAGACGAGAGCAGAGGAGAAGATCATTTTAAAGCTACAGTTTATTTAAAAACAAACCACAAAGGGATTAACACAAAACTAACTAAAATCTAGACAGAAATCAATGCATGCACTGTATAAAACTCCATTAAAGTGGACGTATTTGAGCTCTATATTAATAATCTGAGGCTGGACAGGAATATATTTGCATTATTAGTTAAAATCTCCTTATTTATCTTATACTGGTCTTTTATGCAGCCCCCTCAGTTCAGCCTATAACAACTATAGTTGTGTCGAATTTCACCACTGCTTTTTCTAAAATACATCCGTATGTGTTCGAGCCGGAATCAAATCCGAAATATGAGACAATGCAAATAACATATGGAAAACAAACGGATACAGAACTTTAACCATGTTTAATATAGATATGATATTTTAACAGGATATTAATGACACAGAAATCATAATGTGTCAAGGATATAAAATGTTTCACAGCCTAGATTAGACGCATAACAAGAAGAAAGAAAAGAGCAACTCTGAACTATAACCAGGAGCCATGAAAAGCTTTTAAAGTCTTGTTTTAGTTGCAGCCTTTCTGGTTTATAGATGTTAAAAGACTTGTAACTCTTCTCCAGACACGAAGAGACAAAAAAGGCGACTAAATCAACTATTTCATTAGATGATAAAACTGAAAGTGGACACTTACTGCGTTGGTGGACAGCGCCACGAAATGCTTGGCGACAGCAGATTTCTGCAACGAGGAGAAAAGATGGTGAAAGATTTAATGAGACACTGAATCAGAGATTAAATATAAGTAATTAACTAAACACAGTAACTGAATATTAAAATATGACCAAGAATTATGTTTGATTATCTCAGAGCAGGTGTTTATTTCCTCTCTTTAACTTTCATCTATTTCCTTTAACGATCTCTGTCCTCTTAATGGCTGTCAGTCATAAATCCACTCACATCATTGGCTGTCTTGAGGAACCACTCTCTGGCAGACTCGGCGTTGGTGATGGTCTCCTGAGTGGTGAACGTCTATAAAAAACACATAAAAAAAAGGTTCAGACAACACAAAGTGAGACAAACACATCAACCTTTCGTCATTAAACTCAAATAAACATGTATAAATAAAGTAAATAATCATATATCCATGTTTTAATGTTTTCTTTAAGTCCCTTAGAAATAGTGACAAACATAAAAAAAGGAAAAATATAAAATAAAAGAATAAAAAAACTGCAAATGAAAAGAAAAGAATGTGATGTTTACTTTCAAAAAAACACAGTAAATGTGTATTTATGTGTTATAATTAAAGAGTTACCAGCTCATTGATCTATTTAACATCATTTGGCAACTAGTGTGTGTGTGTGTGTGTGCGCGTGTCGTCACCTTGGAGGCGATGATGAACAGCGTGGTCTCGGGTGTGAGCTGAGCGAGCGTCTTGGCCATGTGAGTCCCGTCGATGTTGGAGACGAACCAGACGTTGGGTCCGCCGGCGGAGTACGGCTTCAGAGCCTCCGTCACCATCAGAGGACCCTGAACGCAACACGGAGTCACCATGGAAACGTTAGAAAAGTTTCAGCCTTGATATTTTAATTCTTATTTGACACACAGACATCTTTTTATTTATTTTAACTGTTTAATGTGTTACTTTTATATTTATTTCATATAACTGCTTAAACTACTGGTTTTATAGTGTTGTTGTGTTTGCTATCCTGTTAATTTTCTCTTTGTCTGTATCGTCTGTCTGCTGTTTGAATTACGTCACTTTACAACGTCTGCTAGTTGACGGGCGTCACAGACCGGACTTTGAGCACACAGGGCGGCAATAACAACCGGAGGGCTGAGAGTGACATTACTGCTCAGTGATATCACCTCATATCAGATCAGATACTCATCGTTAGTAAATGTATAAAATCTTGATGGAAGCAGCCTGAGACGCCCTGATGGAGGAAATAAAGCTGGAAATCTGACGTGAATAAATGTGCTCAAGACGAGATGTGTGACATGTTTTGATTTAAAATATATATATGTATATATTTTGGACTGCAGATAGCAATACAAGCATATAACAAACAGAGGTAGTATCATCTCTTCTGCAGTCCATCAATGTACAAGATTTATTAACTTTGTATAATCTGGGAGAGATGAAGTGTGCATGTAAGAGCAATAAAAAAAAAGGATGACAAGTCTGGGAGAGGTTCAAAAAAGAAGAAATTACATATCCAAAAAACATACATATCTATATAAGAATTTAAATTAAAGGGCAGGAGACGAGATCATTCATTTGACACTTTGTAGTCCATAACTTTACTATATCTATGTCTCTATGTTTTGAAGCTCACACTGGTCTCCACCTTGCTGTGTGTGTGTGTGTGTGTGTGTGTGTGTGTGTGTGTGTGTGTGTGTGTGTGTGTGTGTGTGTGTGTGTGTGTGTGTGTAAACAGCAGAACATGTGAGGTCTCCGTCTGTCGGGTCACTCACCAGGTCAGAGCCCCCGATGCCGATGTTCACAACGTCAGTGATGGATTTCCCGCTGAAGCCCTTCCACTCACCGCTGCGTACTTTCTGTAAACACGACATGAGAGAGAGAGAGAGAGAGAGAGAGAGAGAGACAGAGACAGAGACAGAGAGAGAGAGAGAGAGGTCAAGACCTTTACGTCTGACTGTGTGTAATAATATACTTTACACACCACACACATAAACACACATTAACATAAACACTACTCACATGACAGAAGGCCTTCATCTTCTCCAGCACTCGGTTGACCTCTGGCATCACGTCTTTACCTTCCACGTTGATGGGCGTGTTTGAGCGGTTACGCAGGGCGATGTGGAGCACAGCGCGACCCTGCAACACACACACACACACACACACACACGTCAGGTATAATGCAGTTTATTGATTTCTATACATACTAATGTTTAATATTTAATATTTAACCACCTGCAGGTTTCATTACATCTGGAGGCGAATCATTTATTTATTATTAATTCACAAAGAATTGATCAATAATCACTTATGATAAAATAAGTCATTTATTATGTTTAAATATCAAATCATGCAGCTTCTAAAATATGAGACTTTGCTCATCTTAAAGTCACTGTATGTTTTGGACAACCACATTTATAGAAATCACTTTTGATAGAGTAACTAACAGAGGAGAGATTGTCATTATTTTAGACATTTTATAAACTATAACGTTTCAGTTTTGGTTGCTGTGGCAACCCCTGTGATTACTGGTGAGTTCATGTTTATCGATCAGATCTACTCTGTCAAAAATACAACAGAAGAAGACACAGTTCAGGTTCTTCCATCATTGTTAGTAGTAGTAGTAAAAGAAGAAGAAGAAGAAAAAGAAGAAGAATTATTTCCCTTTAATAAAATGTTCATGACTGACTGCTCTGCTCTTCTGGATGATGTAACAGCTTTACATACATACATGTGCACATTTTATCCACATGAATCAGCTTTTCTCTTTGACATCATCCACACATTGATTCCTGATAAACATCCGCCATTAAAACGCCTCTGACAATGTAAACTATATTTAGGAGGTAACTCATGCATGTAAATCAAGCTGAAGCCATTAGTCAATTAAATCAATTAGAAAAATAAGCTGCTGCTATTTTTATAATTGCAGGGCTGCAACTAAAGATTGTTTTCATTATGAATTAATCTGTCAATTACTGTTTCTATGAATAGTGAATAACATCCACCACTGAGTCTAAAGCCCGAGATGATCTATTAAAATGGTTTCTTTAGTTTAGTGTCATAGAGGACTAAAGAAACCAGAATCTGGGCTTTTTACGACTAAAAATGAATAATCTACCCTCAAAATAGTTGGCGATTAATTTTCTGTCCATTGACTAATAGTTGCAGGGCTAGATAAATGGTTAATGTATTTATTTATTTAGTTACAATTGATTTAAATCAATATACTCTGGTGCCAGTGTCTGATTCATAAAGATTTTCTTCTTTTCTGTTTGAATATTTTAAATATAATTTTGTTTTTCAGACTGATTATTGGATCTTTAGGAGACTGTGATTTTATTGTGACATCTGAATGGATCAAACACAAAGAACGACAGCAAGAGATTGTGTCAAGAGTTGGTCTGACATGAAGAAAATCATGAAGGATAATAAATGATTAATCAGAGGAAACAATAGATTTATAATAAAAATTGACAATAAAAATATGACGTGTTTGCGGTTTCAAATCCACTCATAAATCAAAGTGTGTTTTTTTACAAACTGCAATGTCACCGAGGACGATGCTGTTACGCAACGACATTGCATCACGACCTTTGTGTGTGTGTGTAGGGGGGAGGTTCCCCTGAATGACTAAGCAACACACACACACACACACACACACACACACACACACACACACACACACACACACACACACACACACACACACACACACACACACACACACACACACACACACACACACACACACACACACACACACACACACACACACACACACACACACACACACACACACACACACACACACACACACACACACACACACACACACTGCTCAGTCACCATGAGTTCAGCTTTTGTCCTCTGGTTGTTTTCAGTGTTCACTCGAAGGAATCTGAGTGAGTTCAGCTCAGAACCATGTGTGGATCCAACATTAACAACTATTATTGATCTTCTGTCGTTATGTTCTGATTTAAAAACTCACATGTGTCTCATCCAGAGGTGGAAATATTAATGTTTTATCAATCGATTTGTTTCAGAATTGATCCTAAAGTGAATATATAAAAAATTGGGGCATTATTTTTACTCCATTACTGCAGTACACTTTGTGCTAAATCATGCACTGATGTCCTAAAACCACCGAAAATCAATATGCAACAAAACTACCAGTTAAGATAAAAGGACCTTAATGTTGGTCACTGCCAGTAGAGAAAAGTGAGAGAGAGTATGCAGCTTTTTATTTATTTAAATACAAATGAATTAAAAACATCTTACAGTCTTCTGCCTTATTTTTGCATAAGATAAAACTCATGATTCTTAAGTGGATCGATTTTTTTTTCCACTCATCCCTCGTTCCATCAGAAGAGAGCAAAGCAGAAACTCATGAGATGCTTTTATGTCCTTTTTATAAGAAGCACTCCCACATGCATGTTATTTATGTTGTTGTAAAGCACTGTGAGCTGCATCTCTTGTGTGAGGGGTTATACGAATAAAGTTATTTATCATTATTATTTCAGGTGTTGTGTTTCCTTTAGCACGCTCAGCTGTTCATAGCTAGCGTTGTACCTCTAATTTGTTGGCCGCAGGTGTGTTAGGTTACATGTAACTTCCCTTTGGGACATACTGAGCTGATAAAAGGTGGATTTCTTCCTCTTTTTTTTCTCTGTAACATTTCCCCACCACATGAACTTATTTAAAATCTGTCTTCATGCATCAGTCAGTACCTCAGTGAAGTTGATTTTCTCTCCAGAGAACATCTTCTCTCTGGCTTCCTCCACTCCCCTCGACTTGGCCTGTGAACACACACACACACACACACACACACACACACACAAAAAAAGAGACAAAAAGCCCATTTTACTCAGACACAGAGGCATGTTCAACATCTTATCTGCTCCTCATATCTCAAACAATGGAGCTTATATTACAGCAACAGTGTGTGCTTGTGACAAAACTTCATATCTGTAGCAATCCTTTCCTTTTCTTCGTCGTGAGGAGGAAGTGTTGGGGAGGTTTTTGTGTGAAGGCATGCTTCACTTGTGTTGCTACATTCCCGCCGATGTTAACATACAGCTTGCAGGACAATGCCAACGCTCTGCCCTCAACGTGGTTCAGACATTTACTTCCTCTTTCAAAATATGGTGTAATCTAATCCTGTTTCATTGTATCTTCCAGCAGCAAGAGTTTATCAAACTCTAAAAATAAGAACAAATGAAGAGTAAAAGCCTGTTTGCAGTCCTGAAATGTGCTGGATGTTACCTGGAGGAGCTGTATGATTGGACCTGACTTTACCTCCAGGCTTCTGTGTAATGTCTGATTGAGCCAATGTGTAAGTACTGTGGATGCTCGCTGCTGTAAGTGCAACAAAATTCAGCACTAATGGAGACGATACGAGCAATTTATCAACCCTCACATACTGTTCAGGGTCAAATTTCACCCATTTTTACATTTGAAAGCTCTAAATAAACTCTTAATACTTCTTAATTTTAGCCTGAAATTTGATGACTTCTCCTTAAAATCATTTAAGTGCAGCTTAAACATATTATTTTTTGAGTTTTTGACCCATATTTATTCAAAAATTAACAAAAAATACTGTTGCTTTCTTCACATTTAATATAGTTCATGTTTTTATTCAATAAACAGGAAGTCTAAACTCTCTCTGAAAGCTTTATTAAGGATTAATCTAGCTTCTTATCTTTGACTAATAACATATTCATGCAAGATTTGTTGTGCAGAAATTTGGTAGAGACTAATTATGAGGGGAAACTATGAAAAGTCTGAATATGAACAGTATGTGAGGGTTAAACAACTGTCCAACAAGCACAACATAAACTTAAATATGACGTCTTTAAACATCCAGCAGGAAAGGTTTTGACTGGGTCTGACTGGAGAGACAGAAGACTTCCTGTGGTTTCATGTCAGATTAAAATCTTTTTAAATAATGCTGAATTATAACCACAGTGTACTTTTTACATCATATCCTGCCTCCTGCACCACTCGTCTAAACCCAAACAGAACAGATCTGTCTGACACTGACAACCTGCTGCTGTGAGCTGCATGTATTAAAGGGCAACTGTTGAAAATGTCTGGACATGATTCTTCTGACATTTTCTGGAGTTTTTAAAAGTAGTTAGTGGTTATTTTCTGCGTGTGAATGTGGCATAACACAACAGCATTAAGACACATTTATCAACTAACTTCCTCCTACCAACAGACACATGTATAAAAGTCACTTTTAACAGCAGCTTTTCATACCATTGAACTGACAGTTCAATGGTGTTATTCTGCAAGAAACATATGTAATTATCTTTTTTTTCATGTTTATTTCATTTGTGTAAGAGTTTTGTGGTAGCATGCACATCTGGAACAATAAACTTTAAACCAGAGAGAACCAAATCTGTAAAAAGGCAAAAAAGAAGAATGTGTGCATACTGTAACTCCCAATGCAGATGTAGTTTAAATGGGATAAAGGAGGTTTGTCTTATTCCAATAAAACTACATCTGCATTGGGAGATACACTGTGCAGACTTCCTTCTAATTTATCTGAGGGGAAATCTTTAAATCTGTAGGAATAATGAACATGTGAAACCAAGAAGAATCAAATATATTTATGAGTATATGAATCAATATAAATTAGTAGGAATAAACAGGAAATTGGCTTAAATGGAAACTAAATGCAGCTGCTGGTTAGACGAGGTACGTCAGAGAAATCATATAATGAGGAGAATTTAGTTTCACACTGACACAATGATCAGAGAAGATGTGTTTTACTCTTAAAAAGGTGCAGCGTGTTGGATTTAGTAGCATCTAGTGATGATGTTGCAGACTGCAGTCAAGACCCAGTGTTTTATTTGTCCTTTCTGAGCTACCGTAGAATGATGATTCTTATTTTCCAGGTGATTAAACACCAATTTCAACATATTTATGAATATTATATTCCATTTATGTCAAATCTGTGCTGCTACATGCTGCTAAATCCTACATACTGCACCTTTAAGTTAATTATTTAGAGCTTCAGAAGTGTCATTTAAGTCTGATCAACACAAGACTTTATAAGCACATTTAAAAAGAGAAAAAGTCATGTGACATCCTATAAAATGTTCATATTAAAAACTGCTGCTTCTGTAATACATTATTGATCTTCATCTGGGATATTTAGCATATAAAGATATTTGCAGTTATCAGGGATCCACTCTGAATAAACTGGACTGCAGCTCTCTGACATTTAGCTTCATTTTATACTCAAAACATGTTTAATACATTTTTTTAAAACTTTTTTACTCCAGTTTAATAAAGGTTGAAGCTTCACCTGCAGATATACAGCAGGTGCATTGTTTACAAGTGTCACAACCGTTTAACGAGCGTCATGAGGACGACGGTCAGTACACGTGGAGCGGTCGGATTTAACTGAAGCTCAGGCCGAGAGACAATGAGCGGAGGGGCTTAACGTTGATTAGAGGCGACAGCTTCCGTCCCCTGTGTGTACATGCAGTGTGTGTGTGTGTGTGTGTGTGTGTATATGTGTGTTACCATGTCGAGCAGCATGGCCATGACTTCCTGGTTGATGAGGTTCTTGGAGTAGTCCAGCAGAATGTCGCCATCGTCTGTCGCCACAGTCGTGCTGTCGACACACAGTTACACAAACATTTAGCACATAAAGAGAAATTTAACTAACGCTGCAATCATTAAATGAAATTAGCTGCTAACTATTAAATTAAATCACCTGCTATTCTGATAATTGATTATTCATTTTAGTAGTTTTTTTAAGTAGAAACATGTCTAAAATGTGATTATTTACTCCTTTATTTAGTCCATTGTGATAATAAAGTGAATATTTTGGGGTTGTGGCATTTGAGGACATCATTTTGGGCTTTGGGAAACATTTAATGGATCAAACAACTACTCTATTAATCAATAACGGAAATAATCAATAGTTGCAGCACTAAATTGAACCAACACTTTCTCTAGAAACACTTTCTCCACACACTGTTGCCACAGCAGTCGATGCTGCAACGTTGCGGTCTGTGAACAGGTAGTTAACAGATGTTTGCATCGACTGCTGAAAACATCCACACAGAAGATTAAAAAAGGATAAAGTTCACAATTTTATAAATGTGTCTTAAAATAACAGGTCAGGTATCTGCATGAACATTCAAACTGGTTTCTCCCATGCTGTAATCTTTCCTCCTGTTCATACTAGAATAAGACACATTCAGTCCACATTTTGTTATTGTTCAAATATGACAAAAACAAATATCTAAAGTCTATTAAAATTGTTGATAGGAGTTTGCATGTTCTCCTCGTGCCTGTGGAGATGCTCTGGCTTCCTCCTACATACCATAAAAACATGCATATTAGGTTAATTGGCATCTCTAAATTGCCTTTAAGTGTGAATAATTGTCTCTGTGTGTTTCAGCGCTGTGATTGACTGACAACCTGTCCCTCTCAGATCTGAGATCAGTTCCAGCTCTCCCGCAACCCTCCAGAGGATAAAACGGTAAAGTAAATGGATAGATGGAAAGAAAGGATGGAGCCAAAATGAGCATTGAACCGTGTTTTTCTTGCTGTAATGATTCCTCCTGTTCATACTGACCATTAGAAGATCGATTCATAATGTACAGGAGGACTATGGAACTTTTGTGCAAAAGAAAAATGGATTAAAAAGTTGATCTGAAGCTATTATGAAGCTTCAGTTTTATCCAAAATGAGTCAAATCTTCATCGTCTATGTTTCAACGTTACAGTGTTTTTAGTGCCAAAGTCTTTGTGTTACTATGGTTACACCACAGCTCAACAAGGAAACACTAAGAGGGAATCTGATGCTAAAAAGACTGTAAATGTGTCAGATATCACTTGATATGACTAACTCACACTGATGAAGCTCAATAGAAGCTTCATCCATCATTTTACATTGAAAGCACATTTTGAAGGAGATCTTTTAATAGTCAGTATGAACAGGAGGAATGATTACAGAGAGGAAAACCTTCATATGGAAACCTGACTACTGTTTTATAGCAGACTTGAGTAATTTTTTTAGTACCACCCTCCTTTAACAGATGACTGTGGAGCTTCCTCTGGTAGTAATGCGGATGTGTCGCATTGCACGTAGCCCTCTGCCTCCAGCGTAACATCACAAACCTGCTGCTGATACACTTTTACTGTATTCATTCAAATTAATCACTGCTCGGTAAAAAAAATATGAATGAAAGGATTTCACCAATCTGCGCAAATAGATAATAAAAGTGTCTTCAATGCAACACGTAGCGTCCATTATCGGACACACCCGTGCCAACACGTTTTAATTAGTATAATGGAATTTATAATTAACTTTCAATTCATATATTATTATTAAAAGGAGTATAAAAGTGCAACAGGTTTAATGTAAATTAGCTGTCCTGCCGTCCTTTACCGGATATTAACATTAAATATGAATTGTGCAACATATCAAGACGTCTAAATGAAACAGAAACAGACGAGATTTAAAGTATAAATGATGCTGATATGAGATCAAATGAATAAAATCTGGTTTAAAGAAGTGATAGTGAGCAGTTTTAACCCTACCACCGGGTGCAACCTCGTTTATATAAAGCCATGCATGCATTATTGATTATTTATCAGACACAATAAAAACAACAAGTGTCCAATCTTTAAAAACCTATCCTTAAAACCTACAATATAAACCAACATGTTTTAATATAAGCAACACCACACTTGTTTAACTTCATCTAAAAGCACGATCCGATCCTGTCCGATAATGGATGCATGTGACATTAGCAGCCGAGCTAACTTTAGCTGTAGTGGTTGTTTTAATATGAGTCGACACCGAGGCCTTGTCACTCCTTTTTTCCTGGGAGATTTTGTTTTTTTCATTTTACTGCAAACAAAGCAAAAGATTTCCCCCAGACAGACGAGTCGACGCACGTCTGATATGTGTAAAATGGGATTGTATCCAATTAGGAAATACATGCAAGAGGAAGTGCTGATATCCGAAAAAGGATGACCTTGCGACTCAAAAGTAGAGGAGTGTGCAACATTGCAGCGCTGTGCATGTGAATTAAAGAATGATATGCATTGAATTAAAGATATTAAACTAATTTAAACAGTTATATTTGCTATATTACACCTTATAGCTTCAGTGTGTGTCTGTCATGTCTCTTCTCCCCCTTTAAAAAAAAGAAAGTGCAACTCAAACACAGCATCACGCCCACTTTTACCCCCCAACTCCTCTCCCATTTATATCCTCATCGCCTCCACTTTCACCTCCTTCTTTATTCCTTTTAATCAATTATGTAAGTTTTTCCAAACCTGAATTTGCTGAATCTGTCCTTGTCGGCGTCAAACATGGCTCTCATGTTGAGGCTGCCAGCGTTAGATTTGTACCACTGCTCCAGCTTCTTGTAGCTGGGGTCGCTTGTTAGAGCCATGATGGTGGTATTGATGGTGTTGATGGTGTTGATGGTGGTATATTGGTGGTATTGGTGGTGGTTACTCTGCAGCAGCGCCCCGTGATACTCCAACCTCTTGCGGCGGTGGACTGGTGTAGATGCCCCTGGTGCATGCAGATAAAGGAGTGCAGGATGGAGCTACCACAGTGACACACAGAGGTGGTTATACAAGTCTGCACCAATGGCAAGACAAGGCCTCGCCCCCTCCTGCTGGCTCACACACATGCAGCTCCTCCCCGTGTACCGACATACAGTATGGGAGACTGAATGTAAGTATGGAGGCAGATTAGTGTCAATGCTACACAGACTGCGTGCCATAAATATGCAGAGTGGAAGTGATCACGATTATGGATCTTGAACGTAAGTATGGAAGCAGATTAGTGACTATAGGTGCTGTAAGAAGTATTTAGATGCTTTACTTAAAGGTGTGCAGTGTGTGAGATTTAGTGACACCTAGTGGCGAGGCTGCAGATTGCAACCAATTTAATAACCTCCACTTTTTAAGCATGTAGGAGGATAAATGGAACAATGTAAAAGCCCCTATCTAGAGTCAGTGTTTAGTTTGTCCATTTTGGGCTACTGTAGAAATATGACATTGCAACATGGATGTCTGCCTTGTCAGCCTTGCACCCAAATATACCACCATTAAAAAAACAGATGTCTGTAGGGCTGGGTATTTAAAAAATGATACCAGTACCAATCCAAGTATGTTTAATGTGATACTGATACTAAACAGAGTACTTCATTCAATACCCATCATGTGAATAGAAGCATTACATTGCATAAAATGCCTCCACTCCTCCACATCGAAATGATTTGATTTCTACACAAATGTATTTTTAAAGTCTTCAAAATGGGCCAATCACGTCGCATTAAATCAAAGAACACTTGCATTGATTGGTTGTGAGCAAGTCCGTACAAATAATCATATTTTCCAGCTCTGGGTACAAAAAAAGGATGGATTGCAGGTATCGTTTGACGGGAGACGTTTCAGTACTACTTGGTATTGATTTATTTCGGTCGATACCTTTGAGTACCAATAACCAGCCCTATACTCTCCCCTACCCTTTGACGCATGTAGGAGAATCTATGGAGGTTGATTATTTTAAAATCTGTGTTTCAAAAATGTTTAAGGTTTTTATTTATTATTTGAAGTTTGAAGTTTTAAAACCACAGTGTAAAGTCTTTGGCTCAAGTGGAAACTCATGGGTGGAGCAAACAGGGGAAACTCTGCTGCACATATTCAGTCGACAAACCTGATAGCTAGAACCTTTTTTTGCGGCCATCTTTGGTCCGGTATCCAGCTCTTATAAAACATCCATGTTTGGGCTCCATGGTAGAGAACCCTCTCCCTGCGTCGATTATAAAGGACTCATTCTAAGGTAAATTAAAGATAGATAGATAGATAGATAGATAGATGGATGGATGGATGGATGGATAGATAGATAGATAGATAGATAGATAGATAGATAGATAGATAGATAGATAGATAGATAGATAGATAGATAGATAGATAGATAGATAGATAGATAGATAGATAGATAGATAGATAGATAGATAGATAGATAGATAGATGGATGGATGGATGGATAGATGGATAGATAGATAGATGGATGGATGGATAGATGGATAGATGGATAGATAGATAGATAGATAGATAGATAGATAGATAGATAGATAGATAGATAGATAGCCTTTTATTGTCCCATGTGGACATTCGTTTTCACAATCTGTCAAAAACCCCACCAATTATTGAACAATATACATACACACACTGCACAAACACCACCAGACATTGAAAAACTGACACATATCACACTCAGGAGGGCTGGGTCCATATGAGGTTATTGAGTTTCATTAAAACACAATGATTCTTGTTTTCGGGTGACTACACACTAATTAAGGAATACTTGTGGATGTTTTATTCCATTTCTGCCCTAAACGCAACACACTGGTCCTTAAAGTAAAAGAACCAATACAACAATGTAAAAAATACAGTCCTGCATGATTAATCCTGAAGCAGAAAAATGAACTGAAAGTATTACAGTAAAAGTACTGCAGTATTATGAGTGATGTAGTATGCAGTATTACAGTAAAAGTACTGCAGTATTATGAGCGATGTAGTATGCAGTATAACAGTAAAAGTACTGCAGTATTATGAGCGATGTAGTATGCAGTATTACAGTAAAAGTACTGCAGTATTATGAGCGATGTAGTATGCAGTATTACAGTAAAAGTACTGCAGTATTATGAGCGATGTAGTATGCAGTATAACAGTAAAAGTACTGCAGTATTATGAGCGATGTAGTATGCAGTATTACAGTAAAAGTACTGCAGTATTATGAGCGATGTAGTATGCAGTATAACAGTAAAAGTACTGCAGTATTATGAGCGATGTAGTATGCAGTATTACAGTAAAAGTACTGCAGTATTATGAGCGATGTAGTATGCAGTATTACAGTAAAAGTACTGCAGTATTATGAGCGATGTAGTATGCAGTATTACAGTAAAAGTACTGCAGTATTATGAGCGATGTAGTATGCAGTATAACAGTAAAAGTACTGCAGTATTATGAGCGATGTAGTATGCAGTATTACAGTAAAAGTACTGCAGTATTATGAGCGATGTAGTACGCAGTATTACAGTAAAAGTACTGCAGTATTATGAGCGATGTAGTATGCAGTATTACAGTAAAAGTACTGCAGTATTATGAGCGATGTAGTATGCAGTATAACAGTAAAAGTACTGCAGTATTATGAGCGATGTAGTATGCAGTATTACAGTAAAAGTACTGCAGTATTATGAGCGATGTAGTATGCAGTATAACAGTAAAAGTACTGCAGTATTATGAGCGATGTAGTATGCAGTATTACAGTAAAAGTACTGCAGTATTATGAGCGATGTAGTACGCAGTATTACAGTAAAAGTACTGCAGAATTATGAGCGATGTAGTATGCAGTATTACAGTAAAAGTACTGCAGTATTATGAGCGATGTAGTATGCAGTATAACAGTAAAAGTACTGCAGTATTATGAGCGATGTAGTATGCAGTATTACAATAAAAGTACTGCAGTATTATGAGCGATGTAGTATGCAGTATTACAGTAAAAGTACTGCAGTATTATGAGCGATGTAGTATGCAGTATTACAGTAAAAGTACTGCAGTATTATGAGCGATGTAGTATGCAGTATTACAGTAAAAGTACTGCAGTATTATGAGCGATGTAGTATGCAGTATTACAGTAAAAGTACTGCAGTATTATAGTGATGTAGTATGCAGTATTACAGTAAAGTAGTGGTTTGGTCCTCTGACTGATATATTATTATTATGACATCATTAGATTATTAATAGTGAAGCATCAGTGTAAGAGCAGCATGTTACTGTTGTAGCTGCTGGAGGTGGAGCTACTTCTGTCTACATCAGTTACGTCAATCACACACTATAACATTCAAAGTCGTCGGTTTCGCTGTATTGTTCACACTATATAACTTTCTGTCATGTAATCGGGAGTCTTGAAGTCGTCGTGGTTTGCACACTACATGACTAATCGGAAACATTGGGGTCACACATCACATGGTCTTTCATTGGGAGGAATCCCCAACGAGTCTGTCTGGCGAGAAGTCACACGGAGAAATGACACAGTACCATGTGTGAGACTGGATTTTCGACCACATGTAACAGTCCAATCCAAGTTGTTTGTGCTCTGATTTGCAGCGAAGGAAGCAAAAGAAAAGAATATGGGAATTACTTATGTAATCTGAGCCTGGCTGTCAGGGGCACAAACAAGCACTTTTAGTAGACGTACAATGATGGGGCCCTAATGCCACAAAGGATTACATCACAGCCCATTTCACTGGCTGCCAGCTGAAGCACTCTCGCTCCGTAATAGACCAATTTCAAAATACTGTTGTCCCCTCTAATCAATCAAGACATAAAAAGATTGGGGAAAACAGGGTCATGGTTGAAAAATAGGTGAGTTTCCCCTTTAAATATGTAGACAGGAAGTGATTGTGCACAATGGGACTGACTGTGTGTATGGAAGGAGTTCAGTGCCTGTAATATGAGACACTGCTCTCACTGTGTAAAGTGAAAGTAATCAAGCTTTATATGAGGCAGTATGAAGTATGGAGGAAGATTAGTGCTCATAATACTGTATCTTAATTATGTTAAATGGAGTATTTGCACTGTTCTCACACACAGAAATGGACTTTATGAGGCAATGGAAATATACTGAGACCCTGAAGAGATATGAGTTAACCTTTGTGTCGTCCTCCCGGGTCAAATTGACCCCATCTGTTTTGACTGTTCCTTCTATCTTCCCTTCCTTCCTTCCTTACTCTGTCCTTTCCTTCCTTCCTTCATTCCTTACTTCCTTCCTTCCTTCCATCTTTCTTTCCTTCCTTCCTTCCATCTTTCCTTCCTTCCTTCCTTCCTTCCATCCTTCATTCAATCCTTCCATCTTTCCTTCCTTCCTTCCTTCTTCCTCCCTCCTTTCCTCCTCCCTTCCATCCTTCTTTCCTCCCTTCCTTCCTCTCTCCTTTCCTCCCTTTCATCATTCCTTCCTTCCTTCCTTCCTTCCATCTTTCCTTCCATCGTTCCTTCCTCCTTTCCTTCTTTCTTCCTCCCTTCCATCCTTCTTTCCTCCCTTCCTTCCTTCCTTACTCTCTCCTTTCCTCCCTTCCATCATTCCTTCCTTCCTTCCATCCTTCAATCTTTCCTTCCATCGTTCCTTCCTCCTTTCCTTCCTTCTTCCTCCCTTCCATCATTCCTTCCTTCCATCTTTCCTTCCTCCTTTCCTTCCTTCTTCCTTCCTTCCATCCTTCCGTCTTTCCTTCCATCCTTCCATCTCGAGGACAACAGGAGAGTTAAAACTGGACTCTTTCAGGAGCAAACCAAAAAGCTTCCGGTATCTTGTACTGTGGCTCTCTGCACCAGTGATGCAGGTTATGTTCATTTAAATATGAATAGATATAATCTTTCCTAAAGACTGTAGAGACTCCAGCATACCGTCTGTAATTAAGATGTTTCACAGCTTCGGTCACTTACCCAAAAACCCCTTTGCTCCCTCCTGAAGTGTCTGTTTTGTTTTTTAAATCAGATAATCCAAAAGATACTTGCAACTCTGGTTCTCAACTTGTTTGCCTTCAAGCTTTCGATAAAATGTGGAAAATCTACATACAGACGGAGCTGGATTAACACACCAGGGGCTATTTAACAGCCCATACCCTCTTATTTCTCCTATTTTATATTCTTTGTATTACATTTTTCTTGAGCTCAAACTCAAATTTATTCAGTGAAATGCAGAAACTGGTAAAAAAAAAAAAAGAAGAAAAAAACTGCATATGTATGTAAAGGACAACATGCGTATACTGATTATGTTTTAGATTTTATGGGCTGAAGATGAATGAAAAGTGTTCCATCAGAATAATTAGTGTTTAATTATAGCGAATTACAACATTTCTCATTTAAAAAAGCTTTCAGTCAATAAATTAAGCTTTTCAAAACCCTCAGAATATAAGTTAGATTTATATAGTTTTAAATCTGCAAATTAACTGTATTTTCTTATTCGGTCTTTAAATGTGAATAAATGTGATTTATAAATGGATATGCCAAAGTAAGTCTTACAAAGGCTTTACCATCTGCGTTCATTTTTATTATTAATTTTGTCACAATTACTTTTCCACCTTTAACATTTTTGTAATCATTTTAATTTAAGACAATCTAAAAGATTAAATACAGAACCTATAAAAAATAAGAATATTGTGATTCAATTTTCAAATCCTCTATTTTACAATTAATAGCCAAAAACTTTTAGTAATTGTAGATTATAGATGAAATTGGTGCCTTCGACTGAAAAGCTTCTGTGCAGGTAAAGTGATTTCAGATAAGATATTCCTTAATTAATCAAAGTGGACAGCACAAATAGAAAGAGTATCAATAAAAAGAACAAGGAACAATAAATAATATAATAGTAGTTAAATATATGCTGTCATGGTTTTACTGACATTTTTAAATCTTGTACTGTCCTGCACTCTGGCATTTAGCACCAGTAATGCAGGTTATGTTAATTTAAATGTGAATAGATAAGAGATAAGACTCCAGGATACTGTCTGTAATTAAGATTAAATGTTTCAGACCAAAAAACCTTCAGGCATCTAGATTTCTTTTCTCCCTTTAAAAAAGCAACAAGAAGAAGAGATGAGACCGACACAAAGTAATCAACAACTGTTTATTTGCTCTTAATAATAAAAACCCCAGTCCGCTGAGGTCCACAGAGGAGGACGCCATGCTGGGTTCAAACACTAAACATGTGGCTGTGACTCCAAAGAGTGTTAAAGGAAGCCAGAAGCAGAATTTAGCAGAGAAAACACGACCAGCGAAGCGGGTCGGCGTCTGCTTTCCACCTCTAGATGCTCAAACCGCCACCTGCTCCTTTTTTTTTTTCTTCTTCTTCCAGTTATTGCATCAACAACCATGGCAATTTTCTCTTTCTTTAAATATATGAATGAACAGTTATTTAGTAATTATTTGTTTTTTTTTCCTCACACCCAATTTAGTGGCGACCGACTTACACGAGCATCATGTAGTGTTTGTGTGCATTTCAATACATCACCGGTCAAAAAGAACTTGACATGAAGAACTACACGGCTTCCTTTAATAATCCAGGCACATACCTCCCCCAAAAAATACCCCCCCCCCCCCCCTCCTCCCTCCTTAAGTGTCTTTTTAGTCTTCTTTTTAAATCAGATAATGCATAAGACACTTGCAACTCTGGTTCTCAACTCGTTTGCTTCAGAGAAACAGAGAATGTGCCTTCAAGCTTTTGATAAAATGTGGAAAAATCTACACACAGGCGGAGCTGGATTAACGCACCAGGGGCTATTTAACCACACACACACCCCCCCTAATTCTCCCAGTCTGTATACTATATATATATATATTTATAAATATATATATGTATGAGTTAATAATTAGCTTCTAGTAACTTGCTCGAGCTCCAATTTATCCAGTAAAACGCACCATGTCAGCACGAACTAGTAAAGGCTTTAAAAACTAGCAAAAGTTCAACATGTGGTTAAAGACAGATGTTCAGATTTAGCCCCCCCCCCCCCTCTCGATCTCGTTTCTACACGCTCAACATGAAGCTACAACAAGCAGCTGGTTAGCTTAGCTTAGCATAAAGACTGGAAACTGGAGGGGGACTGCTAGCTTCCAGCTCTGCTCTAAAAAAGGAAACTCTTGTTGGGTTTAAACCAAACATGGCTGCCCCTATGATTCCAGTTTTTAAATGGTGCATTAAGGGTTGAATAAACTCAATTATATTTAAGTTACCGTGAAACTACCACGAGGGTTTAAGGAGGGCGGGGGTTGGGGCAGCTGTTCCCCGTTGGTGATCCAGCCCTGCTGCTAAGTTTTCAGTAAAAAAAAATGTTTTGACTTAGTTTAAACTGAAGTCTCGTTAAATGTAGACTTTTCTTTCTTTGCTGCTCCGATTCGCTCACAACGCCTGAAAAAACAGTTGAGAACCACTGCTGCAATCAAGTCATGTCAACCCAAACCCTCCCTCCCCCTCCCCCGAATAATCATCTGCAATGTTTCAAACAGAGAAGAAGAAGAAGGAGTAAAGAAAACAACAAAGAAAATAAAGATTTCTGTCCTGGATTAAAGTACCAACTTAAGTTTGGACACAGTAAGAAAAGTGAAAAATCTTGAAGCTTGTTTGACATTTATATATATTTTATATTTTATACCGCAGAGCCGCAGCATCGTCAGTCTCTAACAGCACATGTATGTAACGGAGAACACGCATGTGCTGCTGATTATTTCCTAGGCTGAAGACGACTGAAAAGTGTTCCACCAGAATAATTACAGTGTTTAATAAACACTCAAAATATAATTAATACACTGATAATTTAAAAAAGGAAAAAAGGTTATCAGACAGTCAGTAAATTACGCGTTTCAAAACCCAAAGTAGAAATATAATTAAGTTAGGTTTATAAAAAGGTTTAAATTTGCATATTCTATCTTTAAATGATGAATAAATGTGATTTTTTTTTAATGGATTTGCAAAAGTAATACTCACAAAAGGCTTTTTAAGATTAATTTTATTTTAGTGAGTTCCTTTAATTTTTTAATTCTCACAATTAAATTTACCTGCTTTTAATATTTCTGTGATCATTTTAATTGAGCCATGAGATTAAATACGAGTCCATTTGTTAAAATTCACTTTATATCTCACATTTAAATTAAAGCAATTTGCAAATTTAACAAGCTTTTTTTTTTTCCTCCTTTCTTTTACAGATGTTTTCCTATTTTACTTTGGAGTTTTATAATCATTGAAACACAAGTTATAAGCAGTAAAAATAAATAAATCCACTTGTTAACTGATTAAACACTGTAAGTGCATTGTTTATTCTGGTGACTTCCTTCAACTTCCATACAAAAACATGCTTTTAATATTAAACCGCACATGTTGGTGTTGCAGCTCTGCAGCTGGATGCAGGTTTTTCTTGCTGTGTCCAACTCAAGTTTTTTCTAAAGGCTCCGATTAAATCTCACATAAGTAAAAACAAATGTGTGCTTTTTGGTGCTTTAATGCAAAAGAATAGCTACGATAACAGCGATAAACCCCTGATGTTAACTGTTATTCTCTAGCATTAAGGGGAACATGAGAAATATATTTTCCTCTATATTTCCTGAGCATAATTAAGTACTTTTTTAAAGGTAGTTTTGCTTTTTTTTCCACTAAATTTGGAGATCTGGAGAAACAGACCTGGGTCAAGCAGGATCTTTATGAAGATTTTGTAGATTTTAAACTGATAGAAAAGCCAGAACTTAAAAGAAAGAAGATAATTTGTGCTGAAAATGAGGTCAAATTCAAGTTTTCTGACTTTTCTCAGATGGGAAAACTCCCAAAGATCTCAAAATTGGATCCGACCGAGCTCTGAACAGATCGAATACTCCTGAAATCATCTCCATTTTATTTTTAAACTCCAGTTTGTTATAAAGGGGAGGGAGGAGGAGCCATTTACTGTGATCTTCCATTAGCAGGAAACAACCTCAGGACAGATTATCAAGAGGAAAAAAAAAAAAACAGCATTATTTTTTCCCAACATCGCAAAAGTGCAGCTCTACAACATTTCTTAAACCACATCGGATCCAAACAAATGCCACTGAAAGAGGTTTTTTTTAAATTTATAAGTACTTAAATCATGCCAGGTTAATATGACTTCAGATTAAATCAGTCATAATACATCAGACCCAAATCCTTCGTAAACCTCACAAACAAATAAAAAATAAAAAGTATGATATTGCTAAGAAACTATGTTGCTACACCCAGACAGCTAAGCTCGTTCTTCTAAAAAAAAAAAAAAAAAAAAAAAAAAAGATCTATAGTTGACATCACTTCTGTAGCTTTTAGCGGGCTGTCGACCACCGATGCAGTGCCGCGGGACAAAGTTAGTGGCATAAAGTTGAGTTTGTTGGTGTTTACTTGTAACAGGTGGTTCAAAATAAATGAGAACAGGTGAGTTTTATACTTTTATGGCTTGTGTAGATTTTTCTGTGATGTCCGAAAAAGATGCTTTTAGAAGGAAATTAGTGTGTTTGATGAAGCAGCCCGACAAACAAACAAACAAAAAAAAAGAGAAGAGAAGAAGAAAAAAAAGAAGTAAATATTTGTATGATTGAGTGATAATATATCTGGGGGGAAAAAAACAGTGCGATCACCTTCATGTGGCCTTTCTACACTTTAAAAAACTCTCGATAGCACCTCAAAAAATTTGACTTTCTTTTCATTTCCATCTTTTTATTTCACAGCCCCGATTTTATAGCTTGTTGACAGAGAGTTGTTGTTTTTTAAACCCCCCGAAAAAAACTACCACGATAAACCAGAGAAGTACACGTGTGCTGACGGCTACGGCTACGACCCCCCCCCCTCCCCCTTACACTCAGTAAAGAAAAGTGAAACATCTTCAATGATATCGAACCTACGCTGTTGACATAACTGTAAACACTGAAGAAGAACAAAAGATGAGAAAAAGCTGCGGCGACAAAGTGTTGTTTAGGGGTGAGATGATCTAAAAAAATCACGAGCACGCTGCCACTGGAGGAAGAAGGAAAGGAGGGAAGGAAGGAAGGAAGGATCGATTGAGCGAGCGAAGAGCGAGAGAGAGAGAGCGGGCTGACTACGATAACAGGATGAATAAAGGTGTGTAATAGTAGAAAAATACATGTTAAGAGAAAAAGGTGTAACTGAGACCCTGTGGGCTAATTTTGGTGCTGAAGTTACTTTATATATAATAATAATAATAATAGGACAAACCCACCAACCCCCCCCCCCCCCCCCCCCCCCCTCCCCAAATAAAGCTATGTCAGTGAGCATCACAGTCAAGAACTTACGTGGACGACCCTCGACGGCTAATAAAATATTATCAAATACAGGTTTTTTTTTTTTTAGGAAAAGGGGCCGAGAAGATAAATCATTGAAAAAAAAAAAAAAAAAAAAAAAAACTAACAGTCCCTCTGAATTATAACATTTATACATAATTAAATCTGAATTTATTTTGTAAAGATTGGCTTTTTTTTTTTCTTTCTCTCTGACATTGTTGTTTTTTTTGTTGTTGTTGTTGTTGACGTTTTTGTTGTTTCCATCATTTTTGAAAGATGGAAAAAAAAAAAAAAAAAAAAGTTAAAGTTGCATTCAAGCAGTCTACCCAGTGCTGGTGACAAATATACAACTAAGTACACAATCTTCATTCTTTTTTTTTTGTTTTTTTTAAGTCAAAAAAAGAGTAGCAACCCCAAAAAAAACCAAAAAAAACGATTTCTTTCTTTCTTTCTTTCTTTTTCCTCTCTCTCTTTTTTTCCTTTTTTTTTCTTTCTCCAAGCGTTGCACCTTGTCTGTAGAGCGTTCTTCCCATTGGGACTATGCTGCCACTTTGTTGTCCTTCTGGAGAAAATGGAAAAGAGAGAAGGGGGGAGCGGGGGAATGACAAAAGAAAAAACAAATATTTAGAAGTGAAATATAGTTTAAATGTTTTAATTGATATTTTAAGTTTTGTTCAAGTTTAAGTTTAAAAAAAGCTGCGAATATGGAGACTGACTGCAGTGTTTCCCATTAACCCTTTCATGCATGATGATAACCTCAGTCAGGAAGTGTTTTTATTTCTTTTTAAGCATTAAAAGATATCTGAACTCCCTTTTGAGTTTTTCACATGTCCACTCAGGTGGATTTTTCTTTCTTCTGATCCGACATTTAAAAAGATTTTTCACAGTTTTCTTACATTTTATAGACAAACAATGAGAGAAAATAGTCTTCAGATTAAATGATTAATGAAAATAATCATTAATAACAGCTCTGCTTGTTTATATTGTACATTTTTCTTCTTGAAAAACATATTTATTATAATGTTATGTATATGCTTTCCTCTGTGCAGTAAAGCTGCAACCACCATTTTTCATTTTGGTTGATTATTTTCTTGATTATTAAATAAATTATTAAATAATAAATGATTTCCTAATGCCAAAAATGATGTAATTCATTATGTAAGATGTTCAAGTTTACTGTCACATACGACACAGTAAAGCAGTAAATCCTCACAGTTAAGAACATCGGCTAGAACGATTGATTGATTAATTTTCAACTGATCAATTATTAGTTCCACTTCTCCTTAAAAACACTATTTAAAAACATCATCAGTTGTCTTTGGTAATGTTTTCCTTCACCATTATAAACACACAGTGGTTCATTTTAAACTAAATCCCACACATAGTCCTGCTGAAGCACCAAATATGTATAAAACAGCTGCTTTAAATAGTTCCCAACATATTTCCTCCTGTTTGTTTGTTTAAAAGCAAACCCGAACAGAAGCAGCCCGTGTTAGGAAATAAGCGATCCTTTTGTAAACCTGACACTGTTTATTTGTGGAGTGTTATTTAGATTTATTCCTCCAGTAGGAACCAATGGGCTCCGTGCTAAAAAGCCACAGAGAGAGTAAAGGAGGAAAGTATGGAAATATGTTGTCGTCGTAGTAGCACTTGTTGGCAATAAGAAGAATATTGAAGAGCTGAGGGATTTTGTTTTTACCTTAATTAAACATTAAAAAGTGAGACCTGCTCATTAATTTTGAAGTTACACCCCCTTACTTTCTTCTAGACCTCCTCTCTCCCCCACTATCTCACCCACAGCTACATTTAACTGATCTTTTACCCTGTATGCTGATAAGTCGGCGAATTCTCGTCCGGCCTGGTTTCCTCTGTATCCTCCCCTGAAGCCTCCGCCTCCTTGCGGTGGACCGAAGGATCCTCGGCTAGCCGAACGACCCCGACCCCCACGGAAGCCCATACCACCACGTCCACGGTAACCTCCGCGGCCCCGACCCTGACGCAGAGGGATGCCGAATGTCTCGGCATTCATCCGCCTCTCCTCTGCCCAGGTCTGCCTCCGCTCCCTGCAGGAGAAAAAAACACCATGATGGAGGAAGTTAAAGTCTGTCTTAACAGCCATGTGCAGGTTTATTGAACCATGTTTTTCTTGCTGTAATGATTCCTCCTGTTCATACTGACCATTAGAAGATCCCTTCATAATGTTTATAATGGAAGTGATGGAGGACTAAACCCACAGTCCTCCTTCTGTGCAAATAAAACTTATTTAAAAGTTGATCTGAAGCTAATATGAAGCTTCAGTTTTATCCAAAATGAGTCAAATCTTCATCTTCTATGTTTCAACGTTACAGTGTTTTTAGTAGCAAAGTCTTTGTGTTACTATGGTTACACCACAGCTCAACAGGGAAACACTAAGAGGGAATCTGATGCTATAAACACTGTAAATGTGTCAGATATCACTTGATATGACTAACTCACACTGATGAAGCTCAATAGAAGCTGATCATCTACTTTATAATGATTTAGTCCTCCATCACTTTACACTGAAAGCACATTTGAAGGTTTTAATAGTCAGTATGAACAGGAGGAAACATTACAGAGAGGAAAACATCTTTCACTGCTCATATAGACACCTGACTGCTGGTTTAAGACTATTAAAGCGTCCTGCTCAAGAGCTTTTTATCAATTGAAGCATATACAGTAACCCTCATGGAGGTGGGACCTGGTTTCTGGTGCAGGTATTGGCTAATCGAGCCACGTTTCCTGCTAAACTGAGTGTTCTCAGTTGCTCGAGGTGGACATTTTTTGTGAAAATCCTTCTTCGGAACAAGAGAAAGGTCCTGTGTGCAGAATGCTGAAGCACCTTTCCATTCACACTGATGAAGCTCAATAGAAGCTGATCATCTACTTTATAATGATTTAGTCCTCCATCACTTTACATTGAAAGCACATTTGAAGGTTTTAATAGTCAGTATGAACAGGAGGAATGATTACGGAGAGGGGAAAAAACCTCTTTACTGCTCATATGGACACCTGACTGCTGGTTTAAAGCAGACTTAAAAAAAACTGTGAACCTGTCCTTTAAAGTATTTCATAACGCGTCAATATACTAAACTAAACCATTTAATAAAATACTCCTGTGACATTATTCCACCAGCAAAAAAAGGGGATAATAATAATAGAAATGATGTTCTCTTAGTATTACTGAAAGCCTTTAATGACACTTTTAAAACATCATCAAAGTTAATTTTACCCCTAAACCTAAACGAGTCCGACAGATGTCAAGAATCAAAAGTAAGAGCTGCAAAAACAATGTTTATTAAGAGAGAAGATTAAAGTATTTATTATCAAAACATGAAATTAAAAAGGTGTCTCTTGCTATTTAGTATAAAAGCTGAAATCAGGAAACATATTAAAAACTGAAATGATTAAATCTGTGCAGTGGAGGTAGAAGTATCCTGATTTAAAAAAACACTGCATCCTACATTTTGTTTATTTGCTGTTGTTTTATTGTATTGTATTTTTGATTTCTCTCTGTAAAGCATGCTCTATAAATTAAGCTTCTTCTTCTTCTTATTATTATTATTAATGTCAGAAATAAGCTGGTTTACAGTTACTGAAGTGCATGTAAACGTATGTATGATCAATGTCACCTGACTATAAATCTGATATCCTGCTCGGGAACACTAACTTTTAATTAATAATAAAGGCAAAAACAGTACGTTATAATAATAACTGCCAAACTCAGGATTAAGACGAATCCATCATATCATTCATAACGAACATTGATGGTTGTTATAAGTCGTCTAAATCTAAACTTCTGCTTCTACATGACGAGATAAACTCTTACCTTGGGAACCCTGTGATTCCAGACTTGTCAAGTGCTTTCCTGGAGAGAAAAGGAGAAAAGGGTTTATCATTTATTCTTTTATTGTATCTTATAGTGAGAGTCCTGTGAGGTCAAAGAACTACAAACACAGTTACAGTGATATAACTCTCTAACTGGGAGTGGAGGAGGATTTCTCGTACCTGGTGTCGTCACAGGAGATGTTGTCGAAGAAGGACTTGGACTTGTCATAGTAGCAGTTCGGGCCGAGCGGGTCGCCCCCCCCTTCTCCTTCTTCTGCGTTGTTCTCGCTGTTCTGAGTCTCGACACCGGAGTCGCCTTTATCCTCTCCGTTCACCGCTTTCTCCGGCTTCTCGGTCTTCTCAGTCTTCTCATCTGAGTAACGAGAGACAAGTCACGATTAACACGTAACCAGGTATATTTACTAAAGTACATTTATGAGTAACTTGAGTATAAAGCTGTTTTCACAAAGTTACTGTTTAGTTTTTTTGATTGTTGACATGTTTAAACTTCCTGTTTTGTGCGGCCAGAAGTCCAAAACTAGAAGATATTCATTTTATAAGAGGGAAGGACAGTTGCTGATAATACTTTTTGTACATTAGGACTTTTGATTATACTTAAATGTCATTTAAAATCCAGAAAAAGCTTAAAAGCAAAAACTTAAATTGAGGTGAAATTGAGAAGAAAAGTGACAACAAAAAATCTTAAATCTATATTTAAGATATAAATCTATTTCTGCTCTTAAATTGACAATATAAAGTAATTTCAATATTTAACATCTAGTTTCCTTTTTTTGTTTTACATTTAATTACAGTCTGATTATCCCGAGCCCTAAAATATAATAGCTTCTCTTATTTTTAATTCTGGGTTTAAAAAAAAATTCTAACTAATAACAGCTTGTTAAATATATTTTTAAAGAAAACAAAACATTTCCCTTCTACACTTTAGCCTTTAATTAGCTTCATCTCCACACTGATGCACTACTAACCTTCTTTTAAAATATGGTATTATACTTCATATATTCTATTTATTCTATGTTTTAGCTACTTTTACTATTTCAAATTAATACTATTTCTATTTTCCATCATATAACACTTTTATTCCCCATTGCTCTTTGCTCATGTTAGGCCCTTTTAATGTGAAACACTTGGTGTATGTAATTTATTTTGTTGTAAAACCCTTCGAGCTGCATTTCTTGTATGAAAGCTGTTATAAAAATAACGTTATCATCATCTAGTTCAGGCATGTCCAAACTATTCCACAAAGGGCCATGATGTGGCTGCAGGTTTTTGTTCCAACCGATCAAGAGCACATGATTCAACCAATCAACTGTCTGAAGACTGAGATCAGTTGATTAAATGATTCAAGCCTGGTGTGCTCCTGATTGGTTGGAATGAAAACCTGCAGCCACATTACGGACCTTTGTGGAATAGTTTGGACACCCCTGATCTAGTTGATCCGAGTTCTTCCTCCACTACTGAAGCTCTTTTTCTAAAAACACACTGCTACCTTTCAACTTCAGCTTGCTCTGAAACTCTCTGTCGATCTCCTCCTTGTTGAACTGGGCGTTGGCGCTCTCGAAGTCAAAGTCCTTCTCAAACTTCATGGGTCCGTCTCGGCGTACGTTGAAGCGTCCTCGCCCGCGGTGTCCGCCGCCTCGACCGCGCCGGTTACCGGGTGCGCCTGGAGCTGCAGAACAAAAAAAAAAAAAAAAGAGTAAAAAAAACAAAAACATTAGCTGCTATTTTAATATATAAAAAAAGAAAAGTTTGAAGAGATAATGAAGAACCAAAAAAACTACAACACAGAAACCAAAATCACATTAATGCACAACATCCACTTTTCCAAAAATGAGTTAACGGAGAGCAAAGTGCCGTTAAAAAAACAGCAGTTTGGCTTCAGATGTTAAAAAAATTCACATCCAACATGGAGAAGAATGCATTACATCATTCTCAGTTACTACCAAAAAAAAAAAAATAGCAACAACAGCACCACCACAGCACAGAGGGGAGGCGGCATCATCATCATCATCATCATCATCATCATCATCATCATCGCCTCGAGTCCATTGACATGAACAGCATGTCAATCTGCACACATGTTCACTAGCAAAGAAAAACATGTCAGAGAGGAGGAGTGGCGGTGGTGGTGGTGGGGGCGAGGGGGTCGACGGGTTGTAGAGGATGAGAGTATGTATGGGCTCCACTGTCCGACAGGAAAAGGCATGCAGAGTCTTAATGAGCATGGAGCGAGGCTGTTGAGGATGGTTTCAGAGCAGACGACGAGGGAGGAGGAGGAGGAGGAGGAGGAGGAGGAAGGAGGGAGGGTTTAACCTGTGGAACGTTTACTGGTATCCCTGCCTTCACCTCGCGCCTGCTCGCTCTCTGGTTTGGGGATTTTCTGGACTGGATCTGTGCCTGGAATAGCAGAGTCCTTTTTTTTAGTCTTCCATAACAAAAAAAACGGCAACAGTCATGAGCTATGACAGCCCTGGTGGCGCTCTAGTTGTTGTCCTACCTTCACAGACAAAAACGGGCTTTCAAATGCGGGACCTCTGGAACAAAACGTTAACAAATAAAAACACACAAAGACTCTTGACTGAAATAGACAGCAGCACAGAGCGTAGCAGTGTGCTGTTCTCTGGTTTGAGGTCTCACCTGAGTGGCTAAAGATAGAGTGGGTAAGCCCTGCAGTGGAAGCCCTATCTACTGCACTGATGTGAGAGGCTGAGATGGTTCGGGGTGCAGGCCAGCCCTGGCTGCTGCCTCGGCCTCCCCTGACAGGCTCACCCCTCCTTGTGTCCATGCCGTCCTGCTGCTGCAGCTGGTGGTGGTGGTGGTGGTGGGTCTTCTGGATGCTCTGGCCGGCGGAGGGAGCGGTGCGGGCGTGAGCCGGGCTCCTGCGTCCGAGTCCTGGGGCCGGAACCGTGGGGGCGGAGGCGGCGGCGGGGGCCGACGGAGCGGACGCCGATTGGATCACCTGCTCCAGCGAGGGGCTCTTTCGCAGAGGGTCCAGGCTGGGGCTGCTGCGGCCTGGAGGAGAGACGAGGACAGAGGTCAGGGTTAGTGGATCAGGCCGCTCACTGTGACTCTTTTTTTTATATCACTGATTAAACCATCAGCAGCATCCAGACAGTCAGTCAGGTTGTTTAAAGGGACCAAGCTGGGCTCATTATCTCAACCTGTGCTTACAGACAAGCACTTGGAGAAAATCTCTTCTTCTTTGACTTCTTTGCAGGAGTCAAACATCAAGATTTTGCACACGTATAAAATGTCAGAAAACAGTGAAACCAAAAGATGCAACCTAATGTGTCTTGTTTTGTCTCAACTAACAGTCCACAACCAGAATATATTAAATTTACTGTCATATAAAGACTTAAAATAACAGAAAATATTCACATTTATTCTTAAATATTGGCTCTCACTCCTCCAGGGTCGGATGTGGGTCTGATTCAGGAACTGGAGGCCTTGAAATAATGTGTTAATGTTTTTTTTTTTTATTTGAGTATTATAGATAATACAAATCAATTAATCTATTAACCATTGCAGCTCTGGAGGGACCACAGACTCTCACTGTGCAGCTCATCAGTTTTCTCCTCGTACACGTTGACATTTATAAACTCTGGAAAGTCTTTTAGAAATGATGGTGTTTTTGAGGGGGACAGATGTGATTTGATTTCTAAATTTAACCAGGTTGAAGTGGATGTTCGTCTTGGAGGATTAAACGGCTTCAAATCTTACAAAAGACTTTAAAACCTACCAGAAGAAAATCTGAAAGACTTTAAAACCTACCAGAAGAAAATCTGATTTAACAGGACATGCGGGTTATGATGTAGAGCAGGGGTGTCACACTCAATTTAGTCAAAAGGGCCACATACGTAAATAATATATAAAAAATATATATTTAATGTGAAAATTGAGCAATTTCAATCATGTTATATCTCAGGTTTTTCACATTATTTTGCACAGAAACTGTTCAATATATAAATGGTTTAAATATGACTATAATATGTTTGTATTGGATTCTTATATTTCTTTATAATTGTATTCGTGGTCAGAGTGGGGAAAAAAAAAAACCTCTGAAGAAGCAGAAAAATTGGAATTACTGCAAATTCATTCTTTGCAAAGTTATCCAGTGGACCAGATTTGACGCCTTGGTGGGCCGGTTCTGGGCCACGGACCATATGTTTGATGTCACTGATGTAGGTTAGGTGTTAGATTGAGCCGTGAAGAAACTCAATACTTGAACTGGAGGTATTTTTATGTCTGTGTCGTCGTTTTTAATCTCAACCTTTGAGATTAAAAAACATACGAGTAAAATGTGAAAAACTGAACACTGCAAAAAAGAAAATAAGTAATCTTATGAGTAACTTATTAGATTTTGCTTCTAAGTTAAAGTTAACTTTTTTATTCGTGCAGAATTTTCAACCTGAGTGTAATTTTAGTCATTTAGTACCACCCAGTTTTTAAAAAACCTGCTTCATTCAGGTTTTTTTTCTTTTTTTACCTTCAGTTACAAGATTACCCAGAAAGCTCGAGTCAGAGGGCCGAGCAGAGCCAACAGCGCTTCTCTGAGCCTGGGCTACGGCTGAGCTCGTGTTGCTCACAAAGGAGGGCACTGATCGTCCTGTATGGGAGGAACAGCAGGAATATTCAGAGTATTGAGGAGCAATAAGACCCCTGGTTCCTTTAAATGCTGCTTTAACCCTTTATATACTGTTCGGGTCAAATTTAACAGCTGTAAAAACACCCACAGCTCCATAAAGTTCTTGTTAGTTTCACTTTCAATATAGAATAACATTTAAATCATTATTGCTATGTTATATTTTCATGTCTTAGGTAAAATAGGACATGATATTGTGTGATTGTAGCTGATTAGTGGTGTAAAAGCTAAAAAATACACTCTCTCTGCTCTCTGAAACATTAATCAAGGTTTAATCACATTTATTGATCAGTCAGATCGACTATTGATGCTTTCTAAACACATCTGTGGTTCAAAATTTGGTATTGACACTTTTTATGACCCACAACATACTGCGAGGGTGCAGAATATGAACAGTATGTAAAGGGTTAAATGTGTTGCTAAAGCATCACTGTGTACACATCTCTCTCTCTCTCTCTCTCTCTCTCTCTCTCTCTCTCTCCCCTCTCCCTCTCCCTCTCCCTCTCCCTCTCTCTTCTCTCTCTCTCTCTCTCTCTCTCTCTCCTCTCCCTCTCTCCCTCTCTCCCTCTCCCTCTCTCTCTCTCTCTCTCTCTCCCTCTCTCTCCCTCTCTCTCTCTCCCTCTCTCTCCCTCTCTCTCCCTCTCTCTCTCTCTCTTCCCTCTCTCTCCTCTCCCTCTCTCTCTCTCTCTCTCCCTCTCTCGATGTGATGTTTGAAAGGCGGCACCAGACACCACAAACAACAACAAATAGCTGCCAGCGTGTCCAAAATCCACTCTGCACACCCAATCTAAGCGTAGTTTAAATGTATATGTTATGTGTGTGTAAAATGATAAAATAAGGTTTAATAAAAGCAGACCGATTGCATAATAACTGCTAGTCAATTTTGAGTGTGCAGCTGATGGATTTAGACATGATTAAAAAACTGTGCATAGTTGAATAGCCAGAAAGATCTTAGAAATTTAAGTTTTTATACTAAAAGCAATCAGTAATGTAAAGTTGCTGTTCTTTAATCTATTAAATAGGGCTGTCACTTTTTAATCATAAAAAAGGTTTTTAAAAAAAGTTCATATCGAGTTGTTTAAAATGTTGGCTGCAGTCTGAGCATCGGATTACTTGAAGTAGTTTTCCGTGTGATCCAGCAGAGGGCGCTCTACGACTCCACTATCAGCTCACCTGTTGTATGTTTGGCTAACCCTTTCTTTAAACTAAGCTAGTAGCATAAGTCCTGTTTCTATTAAAGGAAATTCCGGTTAAAATTTAGGAGACGGGAAATCTACAGGAACGTCCTCTCACCTGGTCGTCTCAGCCGTTAGGGCCGTTTCTATTGGCGCGTGTCTACGTAGCAGGAACCCCCCCCCCGAAGGACAATCTCCAAGAACTTTTACGGGGGGGCAAAATGAGTTCCTGCCTCGGGGTGTGTACTGTACTGTGTGCGGACCCGAAAAATTCCTGGGTGAGGCTTGAGATCGACTCTGTGTTCCTCCTGCCTCCTAAATTTTACCCCAAAACTTCCTAAATAGAAACCTAAACCTGGCTTAAGCGGGGGAGGGGAGTGCACGTTTTTGATTTCGTTCAAACTTGATTTTTGGGAAAAGGTGAAAGCCATACTATTAAATCGCCGACTCCTCTGTGAAGGTAATACTCAGTTACACAGTATGATGCCTCTGACGCAAAATGCAAAAAAAACAACAACATAAAACACTCAGCAAACGGCACAACCTGAGTAATATTAACACATGTAGCGGAGGAGGTGAAGGCCTTGTGTGATTTAAGTCACACTGGTGCCACGACTCAACACCTCCTCAGTTTCTGTTGCATGATTTTCGTGTTACAAGAGCCATGAAAAGACCCTGGACCCTTGGATGTCATGCACAGCTTCTCCCTCCACAGTTAAGACGCATTATGACCCAACATGTCTGTGCTTACCGACACCAACGGGTCCAAACTGGGGGGACACCAGGGGGCTGGTGCTGACTGGTTGTAGGCAGGAACCGGAGCGCGGTTGAAGAGGCCGTAGGAGCGGCAGACTGGAACGGGGTCGGGGCCGTCGCAGCCGAAGACGAGGAGCTTGTGCTCATGGACGACTGTGGAAGAGAAGAGGAGGAGGAAGAGGAAGATGAAGAGGAGAGGTGGTTCATGTTACATTCAGAAAAGCTTCACATATAAACATTACAACCATGCAGGCGGAGGTGAGACTGCACCCTGGACAATGGCGGGGTCCTGAGGGAGAGAGCATGTTGGTTTTGGGGGCTCGCACACAGTCAGGTCCTTGATGTCGCTGCCTCTGAAGATGATGTACTCGAAGGTGTCATCTCGGGGCGGGATGGGCCTGTCGGTGGGGCGGTCCTCCGTACCAAAGGAACGTACTGACAGGGAAGATACAGCTTTAGGTTAGCATCACAGGTCAAATATCTACTAAATCAGGGGTGCGACATTAAATCTGTGCAGTAATATATAATTTAAACGGGCTTTACTTCATTTTTCATGTTTTAATTCACACTCAGTGCTTATTTGATGTTGTAAAGTTTTATTTCAAACTAAATTGCACAGATTTTATAGGCTGAAAGGTTCATTTCACTCTAATAAAATACATAATCATATCTGTTTTGAGTCGTATCCAATCATGATGATCAAATGCTGTGGCGTCAATAGAATAAAAAACCACAAAGCTTCAGTTTTGGTGCAGTTATTTTCTAATTTGGCATTTACAGTAGATACAAACAAACCAGTGTGATGTCTAAAGCTGAATCCATAAGTCATGTGACCGAATATTTATCAGTAAAACTGGTTGCGTTCATTTTTTTTTTTACACCTTCCACTGTGAATATTTTCTGTTTTTCTTCGTCCTCTGTGATATTAAACTAAATATGAAGTTGAGGTTTAGACTGCCGAGTGGACAAAACAAGAGATCTGTAGACACTTCCTTAATTCCCTAGACTACAGTTTAATAGTTTATTATAACTTGAGACAAATAAGTGCAGCAAATCATCCCTACTGAGACACTGCAACCAGAAAACATTTGGCTCTTTTGTTGGAAAAAGAAAAAAACTACTTATTATGTGAATAGTTTAGGACATTTATATGAATCTACATTAATTTCCTGTTGATCAACTTAATGATTAAACAACTAATTGTTTCAGTTCTGTTGACAAAATCACAACAACACTGTAGGGATAAATATTGTTGCTTTCTCAAATTATTTACACAATGAGATTTTTTTTTATAAATAATCATCAGTAATGTGGATATAATGAGTAAGTGAGTAAAGGGAAAGTTTATAAACTCATTTTACTGTATTGCAGCTTTTTAAAACCACTGGACTAAACTAGCTAACTGTATATAAAGTAGTGTAAACTAGCTCCACCTCCAGCAGCTACAACAGTAACATGCTGCTCTAACACTGATGCTTCACTATTAATAATCTAATGATGTCATAATAATAATATATCAGTCAGAGGACCAAACCACTACTTTACTGTAATACTGCGTACTACATCACTCATAATACTGCAGTACTTTTACTGTAATACTGCATACTACATCGCTCATAATACTGCAGTACTTTTACTGTAATACTGCATACTACATCACTCATAATACTGCAGTACTTTTACTGTAATACTGCATACTACATCACTCATAATACTGCAGTACTTTTACTGTAATACTGCATACTACATCACTATAATACTGCAGTACTTTTACTGTAATACTGCATACTACTTATGTACTTTTCCTGTAATACTTTAAGTACATCACGCTCATAATACTTATGTACTTTTACTTATAACAGAGTACTTTAGCTTTGCTTTATTTGTACATTAACTTAAGTCCAGGATCTGAATACTTGTTCCACCACTGCTGTACCTCACTTATCAAACATGTTTGCACCTCATCAATAATCTGCATTACTTCTAAAACCAGCAGATATTTCAGTGAATACTTTGGTGTCATAAGCTGGTACTAAACCAGGAAAGATGAGCGTGCTCTCTGACGTCAGATGTCAAGGTTTCGTTTAAGTGAAAGAAACTGATGACACAGTGAGGAGTAACACCTGTCAGTCAGTAAGTCAACGTTACATAAACATTATCTCCTCAGCTAACGTTTGCAGCACAGCAGGGGCTGCTTGAACGAAGCTGACTCAGGTTTTAAACTCAGGTCAACACTTAACAGACTTTCATGCATGCATAGCTTAGCTTTCAGTTTATTCTGTCGTTTTCATGTCTGTAATTAAACTCTTCGTCTCCTCTGACCGAAAGTAACGTGGCTATTAGCTTTCTGGATGAACTCATTTTTATAAACTCTTAGTCAGCCTCAAAAATCCAGAGTGGGTCAGACTTCACTTAAAATATTTAAGAAACGTTGTTACAAGATCAGAAAGTGTGCAGATGAGACATTCACGTCACGTCTAATATCTCATGTAAAACAGCCTAAAGCTAAAAAATAAATAAAGAGTTATGGGATTAAAAAGCGTGCAAAATAGCAGCGCTGTAACTTACAGATGCACACATGGCATGTGTAATATTAGACGTAAAATAACCTAAAGAAGCACAATAAATAAAGTATAAAATATACATGGCATGTGTAATATTAGACCTAAAACAACCTACAATAAAACAAAACATAAAGTATAAGAAAGGCAGCTGTGTGATTTAGTTTCTGCAGATACATATTTAGATATATTTTATAAAATAATGCTATTAAACTCCTCATTTGACCATTGTGACGTTGCAATAAGCATCCAAGATTTTATAAACTAAACAAGTATCATAATCAGCCTCTTAAGTCCAGAATGAGTCAAGCTTTACTTTAAAAGTGTTAAGAGAATAAAACGTGTGCAGAATAGCAGCTCTTTAACTTACAGATAGACACATGCCACGTGTAATATTAGACGTAAAATAACCTAAAGAAGCACAATAAATAAAGTATAAAAAAGGCAGCTATGTGATTTAGTTCCTGCAGATACATTTTTAGATATATTATATAAAATAATGCTATTAACTCCTCATTTGACCAATGTGACGTTGCACTTACCATCTAAGATTTTATAAACTCTAATAAATTATTATAATTAATAGCCTCAAAAGTCCAGTATGAATCGGGCTTTAATTGAAATAGTTACAAATAAAAGGAAAAAGTGTTATGAGATTAAAAAGTGTGCAGAATAGCAGGTCTATAACTTACAGATACACACATGCCATGTGTAATATCAGACCTAAAGAAACCTAAAATAAAACAAAACATAAAGCATAAGAAGGGCAGCTATGTGATTTAATTCCTGCATATACTGTATTAGATATATTATATAAAATAATGCTATTAAACTCCTCATGACATAAAGTAACATTATAATTAGCATCTTAGCTTTTTGCTTGATAATGGCAGCGACATTAGCCTGTTAGCTCACGCTCGCAAATTAACGCTAAAACCTTTACTAAATCTTCCACACTTACGAACTAATGTATATATTTTAGCTTTAATGGATTAAGCGGATTATCCATACTGTGACAAACCCCATTTTTATTACAGGTTTTGTTTTTAATAACTATGGACCTTTAAAGCAGTATTAGCTCGGGGCTAGTTAGCTTAGCTTTAGCTTAGCTACCTTTAGCAAGTGCGACGGTGGAGTTCTCGGTGTCGATGGTGTACAGGATCCCCTCATAGCGGATCTCGGCCTTCGAGATGAGGCTGATTTTGCTCCCGAGGTAAGGTGTCCCGCCACTCATGGTGTCGGCAGGAGTGGAGGGGGGAAAAAAAAAACAAGTAGTAGTTTCTTCTCTACAATAAAAACAAAACAAACACAAGAAATAGAGAGAGAGATCCTCCAAGATTCTTCTTCTTCTTCTTCTCCTTCTTCGTGTTGTTCTTCTTCTTCTTCTACAACATGGCTACCTCTGCCTCCTCCATAGCACCGACAGCAGGCTGGTAACGCGCGCGGGGGGCTAACGAGAAATCATAATCTCGCGCGTTTTACGGTCCAACGTGAAAACTAGATCTGTGGAGGATAGAAGTGAAGAGCATCATCATCTTCATCCTCTTCATCATCATCATCATCATCTTCTTCATCATTATCATCCTTTTCTTCCTCCATCATCATCATCATCATCATTACACTGTGGAGGATAGAAGAGCACCGAGCATCATCCTCTTCCTCCTCCTCCATCATCATCATCATCACCATCACTGTGGAGGACATAAGAGCACCAAGCATCATCCTCTTCATCCTCTTTCTCCATCATCATCATCATCATCATCATCATCACACTGTTGTGGAGAGTGACTACATTTAGGATATTTATTTACTCAAGGGTGTAACTTTGGTGTGTGTGTGTGTGTGTGTGTGTGTGGTGGGGGGGGGGGGGGGGGGTGAATCCCATTTCCTGTATTTTAGATATAGCTAGTGAACTTTTTTTTTAGAAAAAAACAAAAAAAATAATACATTATTTATTTTTAGGGGTGCTGAGATCAAATTTAGGGGTGGTTGAGCCCCTGGTTACAGGGTTAATGGACTGATGGGGAATTTATGAATGTGAATTGGTGTAGAGATTAATTATAAGTCAGAATATGAGCAGTATGTGAGGGGGTTAAGTATAGTATTTGAGTAAATGCTGGGGCGTTATTTCCACTGGGGACAGGGGGTACATGTCCTTCCAACTTTCAAATTTCCTTTATTATTATTTTCGTCATCTCCACGGGCGATCACTGTTTTTTCATCTATTCCTCCTGCATGGTCTAAAGTGGTCTACATATGAGGGGGAAAAACAGTGAACAGTATGTAAGGGTTAAGTATAATTTCGGGGTACTTATACTTTATTTAAGTTCGATGCTACTTTATATTTCCAGTTTACTACATTTCAGAGGGAAATCTTGTACAAATATCACAATAGTATTTTTTAACTAATTTTATTTTTTTAAATCAAATTTTAGGAAGTCGAAAAATTACTGTTTTCAACCTAAAAAAAGGAACGGATTATAAATGGTGTAGAACATAAGCACATGATTGTATCTCGGATCTATTTCTTCTGCTTCTGTGCTCGAAAACAACACGGATCCTCCGCGCATGCGTACATTCTAAAATACGATTTGCACAACGGTCCAACATCAAAGATGGCGGGAGCCTCCGACCTACTGGAGGACATGCTCTTCAATGAGGTGGACGAAAAGGCAGTAAGCGACTTAGTTGGCTCTCTGGAATCACAACTCGGCGACAGAAAGGCTCCCGCTGCTTCGTATTCCGACGTGAAACGGGAGGCAGCTCCGGCCGCCGCCACTCAGCTCTCAGGGAAAGTGCGCGATCAAGCGGCGTCTGTGGAGCCGCAACAAGGGCATCCGAGAGCGGGGTTAAACCCGGAGCCCGGCGCCGCGGAGCCTCTCTCCGGCAGAGCACTCACCTCCTCTACCTCCTCTGCCTCCTCTGTCGCCGCCGGGGCCGTGATCACTACCGGAGCGAGTCTACACACAGTGGGAGCGACTCCTCCTCCGACTGTCTCTCCGGTACCGGGACCGGTAACTTTGAGCTCTCAGCCCGCCGCTGCTAGCTTCCTCCGGGTTGCTGCGGGTCCCAGCACCACCACCACCACCACCGTCCCCGCTGCTAGCTTCCTCCGGGCTGCTCCGGGTCCCATCATCACCACCACCACCGCCACCGTCCCCGCTGCGGAGGTTTCTTCTTCTTCTTCTCCCGGATTACAAAGTTTAAACGGCAACATTGGAGCCGTGAAGTTGGTGAACTCGCCCGCTGTCACTCCTCCAGCCGGGGCCAACACTGTAATAAGTGCTGTCAGTGCCGGCGGCTCCTCTATTATCGCATCCATGGCTTCACAACCTACTTTCCCTGTACCTCAGTCCTCAGTGGCGTCTCCTGCTGCAGCTGTGCAGAGGCACCCCAGCCCGACGACCAGCGTCGCCCACAACGGGGTGGACCCCAAGGGTGGCCAGCTGGTGACCCAATGTGCACCTTCCCCATCATCCACGTCTCAGGTCATGAACCACAGCAACCCTCTGATGCACACCAAGATGTTGGTGTCAAGCCAACCGGTCTCTGGAAACTCTGTCATCCTGACCAGCGCCCCTCCGTCTGCTACAGTCCAGACCACCATCAGCCAGACTCAGACTGGGACCAGTCCAGGCCAGGCTACTGTCACCCTGGCTGCTGCTGGTGGTGGGGTGAAGCCTGCGGTCAACGGGGTTGGTCAGCCCGCGGTGGCTGTGGTGAGGCCGCTCGGGACTCCTGTTGTGGCCACTTCCATCCAGCAGCAGAGACCCGGGTTGGTGGCCACTACCACCAGAGCGGCTGCCCCTCAGCCCGCGCTGGCGGTCCGGCCTCAGCAGCAGACGACCATCCAGCTTCCTCCTGGCTTCACCATGCCTCCTGGTGAGCTTGACACAAGGATGCTGCACTGTCACCTCACCTGTGGTGGGGTGATGTCACCTCTCGTGGCTCTGCATGCACGCTGAGGTCACGCTCAGTTTGTCTCCTCTCAATGTTTTTTAACTTCTGAGTCACAAAAGCTAAAACATCGGATTACCTACAAATACATACCCAGGAGGTGCTTTAACAAAAAGCTCCTGCTGGTCTCTTCTCTTCTCTTTCCAGACTCTTCACAAACTTTTAACATGTTTTCTAAGCTTGTGTTTCTTAATCCAGGTAGCTCTAACTGACACCTCATCGCTCTTTTTTTGTGTGTAAAACTCTTGCAAACTATTGAAGGCATGTTTTATTTGTTTTGGTTTGTCTTTTTACTTTCATGCTGTATAAGCTGAGCGTGGACGTGTCGTACTCAGCAACTGTGTTTGTTTGCATCAGGGAACAAAGAGTAAAGACATTACACACATGAGTGAAGAATACATTCAGATAGTTAAGAGGAATGTTTTGAAGAAGAAATACGAGAGCAGCAGGAAATGTGTTTTAAACAATCTTCTGACGAGGTTTTTCAAACATCACATTTTTATCATTTTCATATCAGATGCTTTGCTCTGAGACTGGAGGGTGTAACGGTTAAAGCATGAGATGAACACAGAGGGGCTTAACGTTACTTTAGCTTCAGTTTGTGGATCTTGTGTTCGAGTCACAGATGCAACCATCAGCTTCTCTTAAAAGATGACTAAGTGGTGATGTTTAGAAAAACCCAGAATGTAGTTTAACAGAACTTTTCCTGCTGTTTTAAAGTTCTGTTCAATATCTTTAAAAGACTCCTCTAAACATCTGGATGCAAAGATTTGACAGATTTGATTTTTTCACCTGTTTTTTCTCAAGTTGTGACTCTGCTTCTTTCTCCAGGTAGTCAGCACAGCAGGCTGCCATCTTTGTTTTGATTCAGAAACAGAGGCACAACTTGGGAAACTCGCTATTTTAAATATTTTATCATTCAGAGAACATCTTGTTTTTTTATCCAGATGTTCAGAAAAGAGTTTGAGGACTCTGGAAATATCTTAACAACAACAGGAATGTTTTGTTAAAAGACTTTCTGGGTTCTTCAAACATAACTGGTTGATTATCTGTTATAGAAACTGATGATTGAACCCGAACTGAGCTTTAACTTAACATTATTTTCATGATCTTTTATTCTCTCTATTCATTTCTGTCCACTTAATAACTTCCTATATCCACATGTGTAAGTACGTACGCCCACGTTGCAGGCTGTGTGTCATCATATCAGTAAAGAGATGTGTCGTTGGTGTTTCTGTCACTCTCATGATGTCGTTCCTCTTCTCCCGTCAGGTATGGTTCTGGTCCGGACGGAGACGGGCCAGCTGGTGATGGTGCCTCAGCAGGTCCTGGCTCAGGCGCAGGCCAAGACGCAGCAAGGCCAAGCGGTGGCCAACATCGCCCAGAGACCCGGGACACCGACGGCCGGGGCCACCATCCGGGTCACCACCGCCAGTCCGGTAGGTTTAATACCAAGAACACGGCACACAG
>NC_084975.1:4014313-4044313 GCF_963691925.1 Scomber scombrus | reverse complement strand
ACTACTACTACTTATTCCACCGTTTCTATGGTTACTGGTACAACTACTACTACTACTACTAATAATACTACTACTACTTATTCCACTGTTTCTATGGTTACCGGTACAACTCACACAATCACACAATGTGGCTAAAATTAAACAACAAAAGTCTCCTGTGTGCAGTAAACACCTTCAAATACATGAAAAACTACATGAATATGATTTACTGTATATTATGAATTACTTCCACTATTGATTAATCTGTTGATTTAATTATTAAGTCTATAAAATATGAAAAATGTGAGTTATAAAATAAGATTTATTTGATTGTCCCTGAGAGGAAATGTGACTTGACTTGAGCAGGACTGCTACACACACACACAGCTGTAATCAGTTTAAGTAGCAGAGCCCTGAGGCACGGATGTAATATATAGCATATAATTACATTTACAGTTCAATCTGATTGAACTTTGAAATCTGGAGGTTCTTTAATGTCCAGCTGGAGTAAAAAAAGAGGACAGATTGACTTCTAATACAGCAAATATTTGTATTAAATAACGGCATCGAGCTGCTGTTTGACTTGTGTGAGTGTGAGGAGAGTAATAGAGGTTAATGACAGTTAAATGTTTGATTAAATGCTGCATAATTGACAACATTGGTGGCGAAACTAGCCGTGTTAGCTCCCCATAGGTTATGTTTATATCCTTTCACATGCTATTTCCTGTCCCTTTTCCATTTGACTGCATCATATGAGTAAATATCTCCAGTCTGACTACATGATTACTCTATAAAATATGCACTAATATGTATCTGAGGCTGATTTTGCTAAATATGCTGTTAACCTGCGAATACATGGCATTAAAAATGAGCTTTTAAGTCCATTTGAGAGCTGGAAACTCAGTAATATTAACTTAAAAATACCAAATAAATGCATTAAAATTGGATTAAAAGAAACCCTGATTATACTGTGAATCCTTCTGAGGATGAGAGCAGATCATTGATTAATAATTATAATACATTTTTGAGTCTCAGCTTGACTTTACTGTTGTTGTTTTCCTCTCAGAAGGCCATCACGGTGGCTCCCGGCGGCACAGCGGTGTCGGTGAAGATGGCGCCCGCTCAGAAGGCTCAGACGGTGATAACGCCGGGGGGCACGACTGTGGCGAAGCCGTCCACCTCTCCGATGACCAACACGTCGCCCGCTACCACCGCCACGCCCGCCAGAGTGACAGTGGTGTCCCAGGTTAGCAGAGACCCGACAGCAAACTTTGAGCTTCTCTAATTATTACCTGACGTATTAATCTTCAATGTTTCCTTTTTTATTGTATCGTGAATTCCCGCAACAGGAGATGCAAGAAAACGTGAAGAAATGCAAGAACTTTCTGGCTACGCTCATTAAGCTGGCGTCCCATAACTCCCCCTCCCCAGATACCTCCAAGAATGTGAAGGCCCTGGTGCAGGACCTACTCGTAAGCTGTTTTTCCTTTGTTTTTAATTTCACGTGTGGGTTCATTCAGTGGTGTTTTTCTGCTGACTGTTGGTGTGTTAACTTGTCCGGTGTGTGTTTGTGTTTTTGTTCAGGATGCTAAGATTGAGCCGGAGGAGTTCACCACTCGGCTGCAGGCGGAGCTGAAGTCGTCTCCACAGCCCTACCTCATCCCCTTCCTAAAGGTAACAACACACACACTCCACACTGAGGACTACTACTGCTGCTACTATCACTGATATTACCTTTTATTATCACTACCAGGGCTGGGCAATAAATTGATATATCGATATCATCTTAGATTTTGAATATTGTAGTATCGTGATTTGGAATAAGTGTTGTTACTTCTACTACTACTACTACTACTACTACTTATTCCACTGTTTCTATGGTTACTGGTAAAACTACTACTACTACTACTACCACTTGTTCCACTGTTTCTATGGTTACTGGTAAAACTACTACTACTACTACTACTACTTATTGCACTGTTTCTATGGTTACTGGTAAAACTACTACTACTACTACTACTACTACTACCACTACCACTACCACTACTACTTATTCCACTGTTTCTATGGTTACTGGTACAACTACTACAGCTGATGCTACTACTACTACTACTACTACTAATACTATTACTATAACTACTACTTATTTCACTGTTTCTATGGTTACCAGTACAACTACTACAGCTGCTACTACTACTACTACTTATTTCACTGTTTCTATGGTTACTGGTACAACTACTACTACTACTACTACTACTTCTACTACTACTACTACTTATTCCACTGTTTCTATGGTTACTGGTACTACTACTACTACTACTACTACTACTTATTCCACTGTTTCTATGGTTACTGGTACAACTACTACAGCTGCTACTACTACTACTACTACTACTACCTATTCCACTGTTTCTATGGTTACCGGTACAACTACTACAGCTGCTGCTACTATCACTGATATTACCATTATTATTATTACTACATACCTGAAGCTGTATGGCAAAGTAACTACAGCTATTGTTTACTTTACTGCTGCTGCTTATACTACTACTACCACTACTACTACTACTTATTCCACTGTTTCTATGGTTACTGGTACAACTACTACTACTTCTACTACTACTACTACTACTTATTCCACTGTTTCTATGGTTACTGGTACAACTACTACTACAACTACTACTACTACTACTACTATTACTTATTCCACTGTTTCTATGGTTACTGGTACAACTACTACTACTACTACTACTACTACTTATTCTACTGTTTCTGTTTCTATGGTTACTGGTACAACTACTACAGCTGCTGATACTAATCCTTGTTGCTTTGCCTTTTCTTTTTCTTGTCTTCCTCTGCTCTGTGAAGCACTTTGTTATTATTATTATTATTATTATTATCATTATTGTTGTTGTTATTATACTATAACCATCATCAGCAGTACTACTAACCACTGCTGAGTATTGCGTACTATCATTAGTGTTTTTACTGCTGCTGTTGTACCTCAGCACTACACGTACCATTATTGTCAGCAGTATTACTACAATTAGTGCTAAGAACAGATATGATGTACTTATTATTTTCTTTACATTTTACACTGTTTTTTTGTATTAATTTGTGTTTTTATTGAAGTTTTTTTGACAAGCAATAGTTTAGTCTAATGTAAAACAAAGAAAAGCAACAAAAAATGATCAAGTCTGAGGACCATTTATCAAAATAGTTGTCTGTTTTTATTTGTATATTTGCTGTTTTATTGTATAGTATTTTTTTATACTTTATTTATTGTCATCATTTCATTTTTTACATCTTGCTACATAATGATGACAACATTATTTTTGGTAATGTGATTAGGTTTGTCACCCAGTGATACAACATAATAACAATTAATTAACATAGCAATTAGTTAAAGTTAATCAATAACAATATTTACTGGACATATTTAAATTATTACAGTATATTTTAAATTCATAGAAACATTCATAGAAAATAAATAAATAAATGTAGTTTCTGAAGATAATAAAAGTCAAGTTATAGAGTTATAAAGTGAAGTGTAAGAGTGGAAGTAAAGGTAATTGTGGTAAAAGTGTGTTACTGCTGTATGTGATATATTATAATGAGGAAATGGAGCCTGTTCTTCAAATGTGTCTCATCTAATCCAGACTAACGTGTTGATATGAAACTAAAAAACTATTTCTTGTGGAAAAATCTCCAAATTTCTCCATTTTCATACCTGTGAGGAAGTGAGTCATTATCTTCATCTGAAAATGAGGTCATACAGTGTGTGAGAATTCATCCTAAAACACCTTAAACCAGCTCACTGTGAATAAGCCTGGACTTTTACATGTTTCTGGACTTGTTGCTATGACAACAGCTCCAGATTATCTTTACTTAATTCTCATCAAACTAACTCACTTATGTTCCTTTCACTTCATCATAGCACCACAAGCTGTTTAATCCCGTCGTGTTTGCTGTTCCTCTCCACAGAAAAGCCTCCCCGCCCTTCGTCAGTCTCTCCTCAGCAGCCAGCAGTCCTTGACGACGGTCCCCCCCACCACCTCCGCGCCCCCTCTGGCAGCCCCCGGCGCCGTCACCACCACCGCCATCCGACCGCGGCTGCCAATCAGTCCCGCCACCAGCACCGTCCGACTGAACGCGCCGCTCACAAACACAACTCTGGTACGAAGGCGATGATGTCGACATTAAATTCACAACGTCCACAGAAACACATTTTAAACTCCTGCTTTGCTCCAAAGTGACACATTACATTAACATTAGTGTATTATAGATTAATGGCTGCTGATTCATCGCTTCATATAGTGACTGATTACAGAAAGAAACAGTGAAATCATAATTTAAGGGCTTGTTAGACCATCTCCAGTATAAAAACAACATCATAGTGACGTCTGAAAAAGACGATAAGTCAAACTAAGACCAGGCGATATACAAACTATCATCACTATCGACACACTGGAAACAGAAAATGCTTGACTCTTTCAGTCAGTTTCAGATGAAGTTGTTGTAGGCCTGTCACATTAATCACATTATCGTCTTATCTTATAATAACGTAACAATCTATACTGATCATATGATACGTGGACATTTTTTCACCTCAATATTGCCACACTTCACATTAGCAGCTAAGAGGCTATTCATGTCACATTATGCCCTTAATGGCAGAAGTGTAGCACCCACTCTCCAATCCCACTCCTGCTTTACATTATAATGCTATTATTAGTCAGGGAATATTATCAGATATTTGGTCAATCCTTCCCAATGTGTCTATTAACACATATAAAAAGATTTAAATTCAACTCCTTTGGGAAAACCGGTGACAGCTGCTGAAAGTTGGGGTACCTGGAAAATTGAAAAAACTGAAAAAAAGTTTACCTCTCCCTCAAGAGGGGTCACTCTAGGGTTTTTCAGGATCCTGAATTGATTGCAAGCATTTGTTTGGCAATAAAAAACCATTCCTTAGTGGAAAAACGGCTCATCGCAAACTCTTTTCTTTTTTTCCCCGATGGGTGCATGTAAATTAAAAAGTAGCTTTATACGTTTATTTGTTAATTTATTTGCCTATGGTATCTACTTATTGTTTACTGGTAACTGTACATCACCCCAACTTTCAGCAGCTGTCACAGATTTGAATTTGGCAAATTTGTTTAGGCACTTTTCATACAGAGAAATGTAACACGTGCTTTACATAGTTAAAAAAAACAAAAACAAAAACAGAAGAAATAGATAATGACTCAGTTAAAAGAGGAACTGAGAAAACACTTTCATAATTTCCATGAATCCGCAATGAGGAAACACCAGAGGTAAGATAAAAAATGTAAAACATTCAGAATAGCCAAATAAAATAAAAGCTAATAAAATATATATATAATGAAGTCACTATAAAATAAAGTTGGTAAAACTAGAAATGTGAGGTTGGGGATTACAAGAAAAAAACAAAGATAAGAAGAAAATACAATAATAAAACAACTAAAGAGGAAATGTGATGAAGTAAAACGAGACATAGAAGGTAAAAAAAAACAATCAGGGAATAAAAAAAAGAATAAAATGGATATACCAAGTATTAAAATAGGCTATAACATAAAATAAAATACAGACGAATACATCAAATACAGATTTTTCAGTCATTAAGTTAGTCTTTTAAATTAAAACTGCCCAAAATCTCCATTAACGATCCTCTACAGACAAGTTTGAAGACTTTTTTATAACACTCTGCATGGATAAATAGTTTTTTTCCTGATGATTTTTAGACAACTACCTTGTTAAAATTGAATAGATCTATAAATAATGTTAATTTCTAAAGATTTCACATAGTTCAGGTCTAGACTGTTCTCTTTAATTTAATTTAAAGAGATCCAACGTTCCTCTATGGGCAAACACGTGGTGACAGCGGCAAGAAAAAACTGTCCTTTAACAGGAAGAAACCTTAAACAGAACTGGGCTCTAGGTGGGCGACCATCTGCCTCCACTGGTTGGGTTGAGAGAGAGAGAGAGAGAGAGAGAGAGAGAGAGAGAGAGAGAGAGAGAGAGAGAGAGAGAAGAGAGAGAGAGAGAGAGAGGAGAGAGAGAGAGAGAGAGAGAGAGAGAGAGAGAGAGAGAGAGAGAGAGAGAGAGAGAGAGAGAGAGAGAGAGAGAGAGAGAGAGAGAGAGAGAGGAGAGAGAGAGAGAGAGAGGAGAGAGAGAGAGAGAGAGTGAGAGAGAGAGAGAGAGACCCACTATTGGCTCTGAAGTAGTTTGTGATGTCATAAATCCTGCAGGAGAGGTACAACCAGATGTAGCACTGAGATTTGAAGTGAGCACAAACTTCACATCATTCTGCACAGAGATGAGAACAACGTCCACAGTCAAGAAGAACGAGAGGAAAAAACACATTTTTGGGTTTTAAAGCAACTAAATGCAGAACAAAAAAAACCTTACTCTCAGAAGTCTGCTGTCGTCCTATTTTTAATGTCCCCCTCTTCTTCTTCATTTCTCTTTGTCTTCAGGCTGTGGGCAGAGCAGGAGTGCAGACTTTGCAGACTCGTTCACCTGTTGTCGTCAGTCAGACTCTCAGACCGCAAGGTGAGTCTCCAGCCGATCCTGAACTTCATCACTCTGAGCCGCCGGAGTCCAACCACCAGATGGCAGAATTGATTTATTTAGATTTAGTGGAAAAGATATCAGCTGATGTTGTTATTTGATATTAAATCTTCTTTCTTTTTTACCATCAGCTACGCTAGTAAGAGGGCCCACCACCATACTGGGTAAAACTCCTATTCACCTGGCAGCGCAGGCCAATCAGAAGAAACTGAGTGACCCAGGGGGCGGGACTTTCAGGTGGAGTAAAATCTCATTGGCAGGTTGTTGTTTATGGAGCAGCTTTAAACCGAACATGAACCTTAAAGTCAGTTTAGTTTTGTAGCTTGTATGAAATGACAAACCTTTCCTTGTTGAGTCATTTATAACAACAGACACATTTTATTCATCACAAAGCAAATATGGAGACATTTCCCCATATTTATGAATTCAATACCACATAATTATGACATCGGCTCGTTACTTAACTATAAGGGATATTTACTAATAGTGTTGCAAATGACTTTGGGGCCACAAAAGCTCCACTAAAGCCCTGTTAAGACAGGAGGAACGTCACAGGATCACAGGGGGAGGTGGGGAATGAAATACTGTCTATGCCTCTAGATAATTGGTCTCATAGTTCTGGACGTTATTTTAACGACGGGGAAATATAGCCGACTCAACAGGTAGGAAGTGTCTGGTGTGCATGCTCTACAGTTACTGAAACATCAGAGCTAATCTCCAAATAGTCCAATCAATCCATTATTTGGATGAACTGACCACATATTGGGAATCTAAATGGTTACTTGTCTTGTCTGAGCAAATGTTAAAACTTAATAAAGTGACATATTAAACAGTCCTACACTCAGATAGCATCAGATTTGGTGGGAACTTACATCATGTTCAACATCATGACCCACCCTCGGGTGTCTTCGTCACACTGCAAGGAAAAACCAATCACTGCAGGAATGTCACCACAGACGCCAGATTGATAAACTTCCCACACTTCAGCTTTAAATTTATACAACTATGGTGTAAAAATGGGTCTGAAAGAGAGAAGCAGTATATCTGCCTGCAGCTGACATTACAGAAGCCCATCAGATGAGCTGTTATTGAGTCTTGGTGGTTTTGGGTTATCATATTAGTTCCCAAAGATTTCAACTTCTCAATGCCTTTATTGTCATTTCACAGTGTATAACAGGATGAATCATCTCCAGTGGTTCATACAGTAATATAACACTACAGACAAGAAGACACATTACAGCCTGTATACATACATAAAAACAAGCTTTAACTCTTCCATTTTCACAAAAAGTCAAATTTCACATATTTTTGATGGACAAAACTCAGATTAATGGATGAGATTTAAATTACACGATTAATCATCAATTGTCTACGTTGATAGATGATGATTAATTTTCTATTGATTGGCTCACAATGAGATTAAAAAGCTCATAATTACATCTCATAATGACAAGTTCCTATTTATGAGCTCCGATTACATGAAAACATCTATGATTTTGTTTCAAGTTTCAAGTTCATTTTTATTTTATATATGAATAAAAGCTATATAAATAAAGATTGATTGATTGATATAGCACTTTAAAAAGCAAACACATTTTCCACAGACACATATAAGCATAAAAGGAGAAAAATGTTAATAGAATAGACTAGAATAGATAGATAGATAGATAGATGTAAACGTTATATATTAATACACAAAGACATCAAAGAACAATATACTAAAACATTAAATACAAAATACTAAATAAGAAGAAAAGCTAAATACTAAAATAAGAACAACAAGGTCTGAAGGTCTAAAAGTAAAAATGAAAATAAAAATAAAAATATAGTGCAATATTCATGCTTTTATTGTCTTTGCATGTTAACATACAACAGAATTTACCGTCTCTCTTAAAAGAAAAACTGAATCTAATTTACTCCACTCATCCATCCGTTCACTCACATGCACACATTAAGAGAAACCGTGGGTTGAATAAGTAAATAACTATAAAAAAATATAATTTAAAATAGATTAAAGTGCAGTTATTGTACATTTGTGGGTTATGATTGAACTTGAGGGGGAAATGTTGTGGAGTTCACTGATAGCCACACATTTAAAACCCAAAGAAATCAGATAAATAAAAACAGATTAAACTCAGTTAAAAGCCCACAGTGTTTCCACATGTTGAATATTCTCACTTTCAGACTTGTAGTTCACATACGAGCCACTGGAGGGCAGCATGTGTCTACAGTTCACAGATAGTCACCTCCTCTCATCATCAGGTTTCATCGCTGGCTAGCAGAGAACCAAACTTCTTTCTCCTGCAGTGTTTAGAGCTGTAGTCCAGATGGATCTCAGTTCAGGCTGTCAGAGCTGATCTCATGATGTCTGACAGGAAAACATCTGTGTGCACAGGTTTACCTGCAGGTGGCACCTCCTCAAAAACCTCTGAATGAGGCCAACTTTAATATTATTCAAAATTAAGTTCCTGTAATGCTTTTATTTAATTTAAAGTTTTATTTCTTTCAGTGAGATGATGAAGATAACACACACACACACACACACACATAACAACTATAGTTGTCAGTGGTGACAGATTTGCAGCAACCGTAATATATTTTGAGCCATTTTTAAGTAGTTTGGTCACATGATCACAGTGAAATGACAAGAAATTAACCCTGCTGTTGTCCTCGAGTCAAGGGGGGAAGAGAGGAAGAAGGAAAGAAAGGAGGGAGGAAGGAAGGAAGGAAGGAAGGAAGGAAGGAAGGAAGGGAGGAAGGAAGGAAGGGAGGGAGGGAGGAAGGAAGGAAGGAAGGAAGGAAGGGAGGGAGGGAGGGAGGAAAGGAAAGGAAAGAAAGAAGGAAGGGAGGAAAGGAAAGAAGGAAGGTAGGAGGGAGGGAAGGAGGGAGGGAGGGAGAAAGGAAAGGAGGGAAGTAAAGAAGGACAGAGGAAAGAAGGAAGGGAGGAAGGAAGGAAAGGAGGGAGGAAAGAAAGAAGGGAGGAAAAAAGGAAGGAGGGAGGGAGGGAGAAAGGAAAAGAGGGAAGGAAAGAAGGAAGGAAAGGAGGGAGGAAAGTAAAGAAGGAAGGAAGGAGGGAGGGAGGGAGAAAGGAAAAGAGGAGGGAAGGACAGAGGAAAGAAGGAAGGGAGGAAGGAAAGAAGGAGGGAGGAAGGAAGGACAGAAGGAAGGAAGAAAGGGAGATGGAGGAAGGAAATGAGGAAAGAGAGAGGAAGGAAAGAAAGAGAGAAGGAGGGAGGGAGGAAAGACAGACAGAAGGAAGGAAGGGAGGAAAGAAAGAACAGTCAAAACAGACGTCACGAAGGTTCAGATCACATTAGACAACATGAGAAACACACACATCAAATCAAGTAAATTCCTCAATAATTTAAAAACTGACCATAAGTGATGAACCTAAAATAGAAGCAATATAATTAATTAATTTAACCCTCAAAAACTCAACCAGTATCTCAGAAAACAATCAACAAACAATGACCTGTAATTCATAGGTTTTTACAGCTGTGGACACAAAAAAGCTTCTGAATGGAGAATCTCGGTTCCCTCTTTTTTCCAGTTGTGTCTAAATTATAATATTCATGTCTTAACTTAAAGAAAACATGTGGCTAACCTCTCTTTTCGTGCCCCTGTCTTCCTTTAGAGATGACGACGACATCAACGACGTGGCGTCCATGGCCGGCGTCAACCTCAACGAGGAGAACGCCCGTATCCTAGCGACCAGCTCGGAGCTCGTCGGCACCAAGATCCGCTCCTGTAAGGACGAGGCGTTCCTGCCACCGGGCCTGCTGCAACGCCGCATCATGGACACAGGTACCGCTCACCTGTCGGCTAGTGTGTGTGTGTGTGTGTGTGTGTGTGTGTGTGTCTGTGTTTGTGTGTGTGTGTGTGTTTGTGTGTTTGTGTGTGTGTGTGTGTGTGTGTGTGTGTGTGTGTGTGTGTGTGTGTGAATAGGTGGTCATATTTCCATTATATTTCCCAAATGTGTTTTCCATCATTTGAGCTTTGACTGCTGCTTTTTTAATGACGTCATCTCCTTGCATCTTCTCCTTCTTCTTCTTCTGTAATGGTTTAATGGTTCCAAGTGGAGAATTGGTGCCTCCAGCTGTTTATCTCTTAATAGCCAACAGTAACAATAACAATAGGAGTGATGGCTGAAAAATAGCTTTAATTTCAATTTCCTGTTTAACCATTTAATCTGAGGTCCATTTGAATGGAAACCAACTTAATAAATCTGTTGTTCTCACTCTACATTTCTATTTCTCAAGTGCTTAAATTAATGCGGTGCAGATATGAACAGTTTATTATTGTTGTTATAATCTGACATCAGCACATTTTAATTTACCGGCATGTACGGAGGATGAAATGTGACGAGAAGCTGCTACAGTACTGCAAAAAAAAGATGTTTCTTATCATTAGTAAACAGTGTCTTCACCAGTGAGAACTTACATTAATAGCTTAATGATAAAGTTTATAGAGTCATTTAAGTTAAGTTTGACTTCATTCATGTTTTGTAAATAGTTTCACTGTGACATCACTGAATATATTCCCACATAAAACACAACAACAGTACATCAAACAATAAAAATCAGGTAACATTTAGTGCAAAGATAAAGAAATAAATATGAATGTGACTATAAAGTGCATCAGTGCAACAAATAAACAAGAACGTGATGCATAGTTAGTGTGAGACAGAGTTTGCCGCTCTGAATAAGTGCGTTTTCAGGCGGGATTTAAGGTGGAAACAGAGTCAGAAGTGCAAATGTCTGGTGGGAGAGAGTTCCAAAGGCGGGGGGGCAGATCGGCTGAAAGCTCTTGACCCCATGATGGTAGTTAAGTTGGCAGATGGGGCAAAGAGCTGGTTGGTAGAGGAGGATCGGAGAGTTCGGGAAAGTGTGTTTGTTAATGTTAAAAAAAAAAAATCGATGTTTTAAAGCATCACTCGTAACAATTACATTATGCATGAACTCTTAAAAGCTCCAAAGAGTCTCTGAAAGCTTCAGTTTAATTTAAATAAAGGAAATTAAACCACATTGAGCAGCAGTGATCCGCCATGTTTAAGTGGATACTTGTTCTGCAGCCTCTATCATCTCTATTTTTAAAATTTGCTAGTGGCAGAAAAAAAAAACCTCTTGTTTATATTGTCTGTTCAACTCTTGACTGCGAGTACACTAAATCCCCTCGGAGCACTCGAGCCCATTTTTAGTCACAGAGTCTAAAATTAGTCCAAGGACAAAAGTCGAGCCGGTCAGGTGCTGCAGAGGCAAACATCCACCTTAAAAAAAGAGTCCAGTTATTTCTCAGGTGGAAATGTTTCAGTGAGTGTTATTTAGAGCTCTTCTCCCCTGACGCTCGTTCTCTCTCTCCTCTCTTTTCTCTCGTCTGCAGCTAAGAAGCTCGGTGTGACCGAGGTGCCGATGGAAGTGGTGAACTTCATCTCTCACGCCACCCAGTCCAGACTCCGCACGCTGCTGGAGAAGGTTTCAGCGGTCGCTCAACACCGCGCAGACGGCGGAAAGGCAAGAAGAAACACACACACATACACACACACACACACAGTCACACATACACACACACACAGTCACACACACACACACACACACACACACACACACACACACACACACACACACACACACACAGTCACACACACACACACACACACACACACACACACACACACAAACACACTCACAGTCACAGTCACAATTGGACACACACAAACACAGTCACACAGTCACACTTGCACACACACACACACACACACACAAACACACACACAGTCACACACACACAGTATCACACTCACACACACACACAGTATCACTCACACACACACACTCTCACACATACAGTCACGCACTCACACACACTCACAGTCACACACACACACACACACACTCACACTTAGACACACAGTCACACACACACTCATACATACACACAAACGCACACACACACACACACTAACACAGTCACACTCACAGTCGCACACATACGCACACACACACACACACAGAGTCACACACATACGCACATACGCACACACACACACACACAGAGTCACACACATACGCACATACGCACACACACACACACACAGAGTCACACACACACACACACACACACACACACACACACACACACACACACCCACACTCACACACACTCTGATTTAGGGTCACAACTAACGATCTATTAATCTGTAGATTAACACAATTAATTGATTATCAAAATTGTTGCAGATTAATCTTCTAATCTATTTACTGATAGATAGATTGTTTCAGCTTTAACCAACTTCTATTTAATTTATTAATATAAAGTTCTGTACTTTATTATTATCATATTAATATACAATGTTTATTATTTGTTTTATCATTGTAATAATTTTCTTTCTCTTTCCTTCACTTCCTGTCCTTGTTTTCTCTCCTCACGTCTGCATTCACCCCCTCATATCTGTCTCTCACATCTACCACCTCGACCTCCTCCTCCTCCTCCTCCTCCTCCTCCTCCTCCTCCTCCTCCTCCTCCTCCTCCTCCTCTTCATCATCTTCCTCATCCTCCCTCTTCTCCTCCACCAGGATGAAGAGCATCACGAACAGACGACAGACGTTCGCTCTCAGCTGCGTTTCTTCGAGCAGTTGGAGCGGATGGAGAAACAGAGGAAAGACGAGCAAGAGAGAGAGATGCTGCTGAAGGCTGCCAAGGTACACACACACACACACACACACACACACACACACACACACACACACACACACACACACACACACACAGAGAAGTACTCAGGCAAAAGACTATCTTTAGCATTTGTCAGAAAAGTGTCAAAAAGTCTCTCTAATAAAGGTTTTAAATAGCTTTTAAAGTGATGATGATCTAAATTTCAAACAAAGTTACTGCCACATTAAAAAGTAACTAGTTACATTACAGCATTACCTTCTGAGAAAAGTAACTGGTAAGAGTAGTTTTGTGTTACCGAAAGGGAAAACCCCCTTCGTAATTCATTATGTTGTTTAAGTCCAGACCTCCTTTAAATATAATGACTGTAGCATCATCACACAGCCAAGTCTGACCCATCATCTGTAAATCTTTACACTAACAGCAGGAATGACAGACACAATGTCCCATTTACATCTCTGTATTTATGGACTTAAGTTTAGCTTCTCAAACATAATGCTCACATATAAGTTATAAACTACATCCAGGCTTTTAAACACTACTCTACATCACCGCAACAGACCAACACACACACCTTACATGTTACTGTAATGTTCTTACTCTTATTTCCTCACACAAATTCAAAATAATCTGAATATTTCCACAAAGTGAATAATGTCCCTTCTGAGCTGCCGTACACACACGTCGAGGGTTATAACCGTAGCGCGTAGCCAGCTGCCTGCCTGCTGAAAAAGTAGAAACGGTGCAAATTTGTGCCAGATTTACTAACAGGACTAGTTAGTAAAATGTAATAACAGATTACCTTTTGAAAACGTAACTAAAAAACTGAGTACTTAAATTGTGCGCTACATCAAGAAAGTAATCGGAGTACTGTAACAGGTCGTCTCCCCCCCAAAAAATTATAAAAAAAAGACAGTTAATGAGGCGTTATTGTTGTGTGACGGCGTCGAGTGTGAATTTGTTTGAATTAATAGTTCTTGAGAAAGTTTCAAGCAGCAACACTGGAAGCCGTGTGTGTGTGTGACTCTCTGTGTGTGTGTGTGTGTGTGTGTGTGTGTGTGTGTGTGTGTGTGTGTGTGTGCGACTGTGCGTGAGACTGTGACTGTGCGTGACTCTGTGTGTGTGTGTGTGTGTGTGTGTGTGCGTGACTCTCTGTGTGTGTGTGTGTGCGTGATTCTCTGTGTGTGTGTGTGTGCGTGACTCTCTGTGTGTGTGTGTGAGACTGTCCCATGGGGAGGCGATGACACGTGAAAGTAGAGCTAATTACAAAAATGACCTTCTACACGCATCACCACACACACTCTCTCGGCTAATTACCTTGATCTTTAACAGAGATGTCGTCGAGGAGGTGATCACGTCTGTTTCATCTTATTAATATGAAACCTGTCACACGCATTCAGATGCTCGTTAGCAACGTCATTATAACTGTGAAAGTCTCTTTATTAGCACCTGAAATGAAATGCCAACTCCCAATTATGGAGAAATGTGTTTCTATATAGAACTAGAAAATATTAGAAGTACTTTTTATGTTGTTATGTTGAACATTGACCTAAATACAGCTGATATGCCTTTTAATAAAAATAATTAAATATTCAGATTTCAATCTTTAGGATGCATATTCTCTCATTATAATTAAACATCCACTAAATATAATGCATTATGTTTTTGTATGTATTATATTTGTACAGCGTAATGCCTTTTAACTTGTAAAATTATAAATGTTATATTTCTTCATCTTACACTTAAAATGTGAAGAGCTGTTAGCAAGCGTGTGGCGTTTAAATGCTGTCTGATAAAAACAGTCATCTGAGCTTCTTTCTGTGTGTTTTTTTTTACTTCCAGAGTCGCGCCAGGCAAGAAGATCCTGAGCAGGCTCGTCTGAAGCAGAAGGCGAAAGAGGTACGTGTGTTTCAGTCATGTCTTCATCTACAGGTCATACTGTGAATTTACACTTTATACAGTCACTTAAACAAAGCTTCTTGTGAACTTTTTCTTTTATTAATATTTCTCTATGACATGAAAAGTGTCTCAGATGTCAGAATAATATCATGTTCTTTAAAGTTGAGGGATTTCCAGTTAAATATTTTATGTTTTGCATAAAAACAGGCAGTTGGAAAATTAACATATACATATATATATGATTATATACATTTAAAGCTCTTGGGTAGTCGAGGGGTTAAAGTGCATGCTGCACAAGTTCAGAGTCCCTGGTTCGAACCCAAATACCTAAAATAAATCTTTAAAATAAATAAATAAATAATGATAATACTTATACTAATAATAATAATAGTAATAATGATTACATGCATAAGATGCAGCTTCACCTCCATCCAGCTTCATTTTATAACAATATGAAGGTGACTCACTGTCCCACCTCCACCACACACACACACACACACACACACACACACACACACACACACACACACACACACACACACACACACACACACACACACTTCCATCCCTTTAGAGGACATTACATTGACTTACGTTCATATCCTGGAGACTCGCCCGAACCTTGAACTGAGTCTTTAATAATTTACGTTGTGTAAACTTTCTTTTATCTCCCAAAGGGAAACACTGACCGCAGTGTGAGTGTGTAAACAGATTTGTCCTCACAACATGAGGAAAACCTGATTCATACGCACACACACACGCACACACACACACACACACACACACACACAGACCTCTACCTGTGTGGAGTCTTTGTCCTCCCGCAGTGTCGCCTCGAGGCAACAGCGAGGCGTCGAGTCTGTTTGAGGCTTCAGGCGTTGCTCCAAGCCAGCTGAGGTCAGGGGTCATTACCCATAAGCCTCTCTGCTGAGGCCTGAGGGGAGGGAGGGGGGGGGGGCTGTAAGAGCAACGTGGAGGCACGTCAGAGCGGTGTGGAGGGAAAATGTTCAATTCTGAATAAGATATTAATAATAAACATAAATATATAATAACTTGTATATCACTTTTCTTTACAAAGCTCTTTACAGGAAAGAGAAAAACAGATCTGAAAACACTGTTGGACAAAATAAAGTTATATAAAAAGTCAAAAGATAATAAAACACACAGATTCTCTGTCTGCAAGCAACTTTTAAATTCACTCATCTGCCTCCCCAATATGTTAAAAAAACACCTACTAGTCGGTCAGATTGAGGTACGATCATGTTCCGACCAAAAATGATTCACTTCATTTTGGACTGAGACCACAAATCAAATCTAAAGAGTCTCTGTATGATTGTTTTGGTTCGTGTGACTACTGTCTTCAAAACTACTCAAACTAATAAGAAGGGGAAAGAACTGAAGAGTCTGATTCAGGTGTGAAAACATGCTTCATATTTCTAGAGAGAAGTTGATACTTTGAATGGGAGTCAGGTGCAGTCAGCATCTAGCAGCTGTTGTTGATGTTGCAGCTCAGTCCAGTGAATGAATCTAAATCTTCATTATGCATATTAATGTGTAATATTATGCATTATTAAGCCTCAAAATGCACCAAGAATCTCTTTTGCAATCAAATATAAAACAGAAACTTCTTCGTCCTCTCAGCTCTGATAACTTCCACCAAGAGGACAGATCAGCACGTATGAAACTAAACTAACGTCAGCAACTAAAAGTCTCAGTTCTTCCGCCTCATATGAACAAAAACAAATAGATTATGAGGAATTATTCTAATGATTTCTTCTTTGTGTTTACCGTTAATGACTCTGATGTTTGATGTAATGAACGAAGGAGAAGTTAGAGGGAGACTCTCAGCTGAACTTTTGATCTGAATCAGCAAATAATTAGATAATTAATCGTTTTAAAGCAACAATGTTCTTCATCCTACTTCATCAACATTTAATATCTGAAGGTTTTGATCTGTTAGACAGACAAAACAACCACATTAAAGACGTAACTGGGTGCTTTTTTTCATTCCATCAATTAAACAATTAATCCTGAAATAATCAGATTAAATTATAAGGAAATCATTGTTAGCTGCAGCTCTGCTTATATTATTATATACTGTTTTCTGTGTCTGTGTGTTACTGTACATCTGTGTGTCCTCAAAGTCTCCTTGTGTGTGTGTGTGTGTGTGTGTGTGTGTGTGTGTGTGTGTGTGTGTGTGTGTGTGTGTGTGTGTGTGTGTGTGTGTGTGTGTGTGTGTGTGTACACCATGTGCCGTCCTTCTCTTCTAATTAACATTACAGTGTGTTAATGAGAATGTAAATGTTGCCTCGAATTACGCTTTCTGTCTGCTCTGATCTCCGTCAGCCGCACACACACACGCACACACACATATATATATGTACTAACATACTTGTGAGGCCCCTCGTTGACATTATGCATCATAACTCATCATCTAACCCCCCTAAACCTTAAACCTTTACCCCCTAAACTCTAACTTTAAAACCAAGTTTGGACCAGAAAAATGTCACCTTTCATTTTTAATCCTATTGAATGTTTAGTTTCATGTAAATATTAAATAAAGAAGTCATGTATCTTCATTTTCCCTCCTTGTAAACACATCCTCTCTCTCTCTTTTTGATCGCCCGTACAGATGCAGCAGCAGGAGTTGGCTCAGATGCGGCAACGAGACGCCAACCTCACGGCGCTCGCTGCCATCGGACCACGAAAGAAACGCAAGCTGGACTCGCCGGGTGGCTCAGCGGCCGGCTCAGAGGTACGTCACGTTAACGCTGTAGTGAGTAACCGTTACTCAGCAGAAAGAAGTGCTGCGTCAGGATGGAGGATGGAGGATGGGTCACGAGGAGAGAGGGGGGGGGGGGGGGGAAGAGGTTAAAGCTTTTTCAGGCGCAAAATGTCAGTGATGGAGGCGGTTTGTATCCTGAGGGCTCGTTAAATTAAGGCATAAGAAATTAAAATGAAGCAGAAAACCTTTTAAAACTGCAGAATTACAACATTTAAAGTATTAAACAGCACTTTAATATGAATGTGTTTAGCAGTAAACATGCATGTATATAAAGGATGTGTACATATGTTAATACAGCATTTACACACATGTACAGAAACCACAGGAACTATTAGAGCAAAAGAAAAGAAATTAACGGCACAAATGCTTTATTTTACGCTCCAGATGAGATGACGTCATCTCGTCACGTGTCCGTCTGTTCTGTCTGTTCTGTCCGTAGCCTTTGTGGTTAATAAAGTTTCCACAATACCAGAATTTCAAAGTATTTTTTGATAAAATACTAGTTTAAAAAAAACATCTGATACCTCTTAAAAAGAAACTTTTTTTTCTTCTTTTCTTTCATTTTCTCTCCTTTCCTCTCCTCTCATTTTCTTTCCTTTCCTTTCCTTTTTCTTTCCTTTCCTTTCCTTTCCTCTCCTCTCCTTTTTCTTTCCTTTCCTCTCCTTTCCTTTTTCTTTCCTTTCCTTTCCTCTCCTTTTTCTTTCCTTTCCTTTCCTCTCCTCTCCTTTTTCTTTCCTTTCCTTTCCTCTCCTCTCCTTTTTCTTTCCTTTCCTCTCCTCTCCTTTTTCTCTCCTTTCCTTTCCTTTCCTTTCCTTTCCTTTCCTTTCCTCTCCTCTCCTTTTTCTCTCCTTTCCTTTCCTTTCCTTTCCTTTCCTTTCCTTTCCTCTTCTCTCCTTTCCCTTCCTTTCCTCTCCTTTTCTTTCATCTCCTCTCCTTTTCTTTCCTTTCCTTTCCTCTTATCTCATTTCCTTTCCTCTCCTTTTCTTTCCTCTCCTCACCTTTCCTCTCCTCTCCTTTTCTTCCCTTTCCTTTTCTTTCATCTCATTTCCTCTCATCTCCTCTCCTCTCCTCTCCTTTCCTTTCAACGTTTCCTGATGGAGATACAACTCATAAAATCCCAAAATATACAAAATAGTTTTACAATTATTAGTGGAAATGTTTACTGAGGTGCAAAAGAGAGAACTAGTAACATCAATGTAAATAAAAACAATAATTAACATCTTATTTTCTACTCCTGCCTGTTTAAGGGTTAAGTTGACTTCAGCTCTAATAACGAGTGATGTAACTTCTTACTTTCACCGCTGAGCAATAAAGTAATCTGATTACTCTTTCAATGAGAACTTGCTGAACTCTGATCCTGACTGAGCACGACTGCAAAGAATCACAAACTCTTCTGACCTTTTCCATCAAAACACACACACACACACACACACACACACACACACACACACACACACACATACACACACACACACACACACACACTCACACACACTCGCTCACTCACTCTCGTCTCTAATCCAGTGAGTGAGTGTGACCACAGTTGAGTGAAGGGGGTCAGCTCCGGCCTGGAGGCTTGTTGTGGGTGTGACTCCCCCCTCCGACCCCCCCCCCCACACACACACCCTCCCCTCCTCTCTCTCTCTCTCTCTTTTTACCCCCACCCCTCTTACCCTCGAGGGCAACCATAGATTTGGGCTCTGCAGAAATGAGCTCGGGGCAGAGTGTTGGAGGCGGGTTATGAAGGGTGTGTGTGTGTTGGGATGGGAGGGGGGGGGGGGGGGGGGGTATCGTGGCCTCAGGGGGCAGGCTGCAGTGCAGTATGGGCGCTTGCCTCGTGCTGCTCACCCCACCCACCCTCACCCACATGCTCTCTCCTCTCTCTGCCCCCCCCTCCCTTCAACACACACACACACACACATCCCGCCTGAGGCTCGCCCCCCAGCAGGCCCAGACAAAGGCAACAGAGTGATGATGATGATGATGGGAGGGGAGGCCCTGCGGAGAAATCCAACATTTCGGGGGTGGTTTAAGCCTCTGATGGGGGGGACAGTGGGGGGGGGGGGTGAACTCTGGGATGTGAGAGCAACGTGCTCCCTGGCACTCGGTAATGAAGCTGCATTAGTCAGGTTTTAATACAAGTTGTTTTAAGCGGCTCCTGTGTGTCAGAGCTCCAGTAAATACATGTCATCCAGGTTTCTTTTTGTGGGTCGGCTCAGTCCCCCCCCCCTCCCCCCCCTCCTCTTTTGGCCTCAGGTGAAAAGGTATGGCTGCTTATTTATTGTTTTGTTTCTTTTTAGTGCGAAAAAAACAAAAGCTGCTGCGTTGCTAGCGTGTATTCATAACAGCGGGCCGCCCCGGGGCGCGGAGGTGGAGAGGGAGGAGGGGGGGAGGGAGGAGGGGGGGAGGGAGGGGGGAGGACGGGACGATCTGAAGCCTGATCAGGCCTGCAGTCTGGAGCTAAAGGGCTGCAGCAGCTCCGGGGCAGATTAGATAGAAGAGGAAGGGGAGGGGAGGAGGAGGGGGGGGTTAAAGAAACAGAAAATCATTTGTGCTGGAAGTTTCCAGGCCAGTTTAGATGTGAATTCAGAGTCCTGCAGAGTTCAAAACAAAAAAAACAAAAAAAGAGGAAGAAAGGATCTTTGTAGTGTGTAGTACATGGCGGAGTTTGGCCAAAAGAAATCCTCAAAGATGCATTTATGATTCGACTTTTTAGGAGAAGTTAAAGCATCACTCAGAGCTGCAGAAGAGTCCTAACCTGATGACCTCCCGACAAGTTATTCTATATATTTTGATATTTAAAGCAGCTATAATCAACATTCTTATAATCCCACTGTATGAGATGACTGTAGTGATGAACCTACAGAGGATTATCAGCTCCTCTCGGCTTTTTTGAGCTTTTATAGTTGAGTTTAAGCTTATTGTTTAGCTGTCCAAATGCAACTTGGATCCCTCTCAGCCCTCTCAGTGCTCTCTTAGTGTCGTTTTCAGAATAAAAGCTGTTAAAAAAAGCCACTGTACACTACCTGCTACCTGAATATTAGACTCAAGTTCCTCACTGGCCAAAAAACAAATCCTCAAAGATGCATTTTTGGTTCGACTTATCGGAGAAGAAGTTAAAGCATCACTCAGAGCTGCAGAATACTCCTAACCTGATGAACTCCTGACAAGTTATTCTATATATTTTGATATTTAAAGAAACTATAATCAACATTTTTATAATCCCACTGTATGAGCTTGACTACCTACAGAGAATTATCAGCGTCTCTGCAGCTTTTTAAAGCTTTTATAGTTGAGTTTCAGCTCATTGTTTAGCTGTCTGACTGCAACTTTCCTGTTCTGGATCCCTCTCAGCGCTCTCATAGTGTTGATTTCAGTATAAAAGCTGTAAAAAGTTGCTGTCAGCTACCTCACAGTTATCTGTAGACTAGCTGGTGAACATAGTGGAGCATTTAGCAGCTAATAAAGAGCTTCAGATATTCCCCTCAGGAAGTTGATAGAGAGTTAAAAGAGAGTGAATATTGGATTTACATTCAGCAGGTAGACAGAAACTTGACTCCTAATGAAGGATAATGTTGCTCTGTAACTTCTGGATGTTTAAAAGAAGCCACTGTTTACTAAACAAGGTAAAAGCTACTCCGTATTTCTACTGAAAACAAGCAGATCAAACATCAGTTAAAACACGTTTAAGGCCGTGAAAGAAACAGAACTGGTGACATTTATGGACAAAGTGTAAAGATGCCAGTGTAGAAGCCAAATGTGTGTGTGTGTGTGTAGACGTGTGTGTAGGAGGTTGACATGCCCGCAGGCTGTGTAGCTTCGTAATGCTCTGATTGTGTTCCTGTATGGACCTGGAGCTTCATTCCTATCCTCTGCTGTCAGCTCTGCCTTCAGGCTTCGCTCCTGCACAAAATGGCAGCCCGGCTCTCTCTCTCCGTACAATAGCTCCTTTTTTTTTTTTTTTGTGTGTTTTTTTTTTTACAGCTGCTGGTTCAACAGACGAAGAAACATATATATATATATATATATATATATACGTTGAGGCCTGTTGATGTGTTCGGTTATTAAAATACGAGGAGCTGAGAGAGAGTCTAGATTAAGTTGTGGTTAAATTACACAGATTAACTAAACCACAGAGAGAGCAGATGTGGTTTAAACGGTATGAGGAAGACGTTAGCTCTGTTAGAAACTCTCCTCTCCTCTCCTTTTCATTCCTTTCATCTCCTCTCCTTTTCATTCCTTTCCTCTCCTCTCCTCTCCTTTTCATTCCTTTCATCTCCTCTCCTTTTCATTCCTTTCCTCTCCTCTCCTCTCCTCTCCTCTCCTCTCCTTTCCTTTTCTTTCCTTTCCTTTCTTTCATCTCCTTTTCTTTCCTCTCCTCTCCTCTCCTGTCCTTTTCTTTCCTTTTCTTTCATCTCCTTTCTTTCCTGTCCTCTCCTTTTCATTCCTTTCATCTCCTCTCCTTTTCATTCCTTTCCTCTCCTCTCCTTTCCTTTCCTTATCTTTCCTTTCCTTTCTTTCATCTCCTTTTCATTCCTTTCCTCTCCTCTCCTCTCCTCTCCTCTCCTCTCCTCTCCTCTCCTCTCCTCTCCTCTCCTCTCCTCTCCTTTCCTTTTCATTTCTTTCATCTCCTCCTGTCATTTTCATCATCCAGGACTTGTTTACTCTATGAAATACCAATAAGTCGTTAAAACCCCCCCAACCCACCCATCCCAGTTTACCAGAGTCAAAGATGACGCTTTAATACTTCTGGTTTTTCTGTCTAATAACTCAAAACTTTAAGAGAATCAAGTTTATAAAGATATCAAACAGAGAAGCAGTCAGTCATCAGTCTCATCTAACCTGTAAATAAACTGGATGGAAGTTCAGCTTGATGTTAAACCTTCAAACATCTCGATGTGTGTGTGTGTGTGTGTGTGTGTAACATGGACACACAATGTTTATGTTAAAGCTCTCTGTACCTTTTGAGTTTGAATAAATGAAGAAAATAGAGCTAGAAAATATAAAATCAGTCTGTAACTTGGTCACATTTGAAAAAAAACAAAAATACAAGTCCAAGACATCTGTATCAAGATTTGTTTAGTTTGTTCTGTTTTCAAGTTAAAACATCAGATATTTATGGATCCATATCTGTATTGATCTCTAGTAGAAAGTGTTGATGGAACTGCACAGATTTTAATATCTTAAAAGCTGGATAAATAAAACAAAAACAGACTTTTTTGAGGTATTTTTGGTATAAAAACCTTCTAATTTAATACTATAAACAGCTTTTTGTACCTTTTTAAGTTTTTATAATAAAGAAAATAGAGCGAGAACTTTTTTTTTAATGTAAAATCTCACAATCAGTGTTTAACTTTTGTCATTATTGTAAAAAACATACAACTCATAGACCTCAAAGACTATCAAGTATCAACATTTATTCGTCCTTTTCTTGAGTTAAAACATCAGATATGTGTGATGGATATCTGTATTGATCTCTGGTAGGAAGTGTTGACAGAAGGAAGTGAAGGAAGTGAAGGAAGTTGTGAAATTTACATGTAAAAAGTAAATTATTCTCACTTCTTTGCTTTTTTTTCAGTTAAGTCTCGTGTTGGCTCAGCCCTCGGGCTCCGCTTCCTCCTGCTGCACTAAAACAGGCCCTCAGTTTGTCTGTACAGTAGTTTCCACTGCTGCCTCACACACACACACACACACACACACACACATCATATGGTGCCACGTGGGAAAAAGAAGAAGAAGAAGAGAGTAAAACGGTTTATTTCTCAAGCTGCAGTGAAGTAAAGTTCATTGTGAGGTTTATTTATTTAGATTTAAAAGTCCTGTCAGGTAGATCGTCCTCGTCACACCCTTTTCTTATAAGAGCTGTATTTTTCCTGCCGTTAACTCAGGAAACGTCTCACTCATTCACACGTGTTTTTTTAATGCCCCGTGATGTTCTGTGGGAGGCTCGGCTCAGCTCGGCTCTCCCCCCCCCCCCCCCCCCCCCCCCCCCCCCCCCCCCCCCCCCCCCCCCCCCCCCCCCGGGGGTCATATGGTGCATGGGAAACAACGCTCCCAGTCATCAATGCTGTGAACTGTGACTTTATTCTGGTTAATGCACCTCATCTTGGGAAATAGGGCTTGTTGGAGCAAAAATGTATCTGGGCCCGTTAGCTGCAGGCGCCGGGCGTTACCTTCGCCTCGGGGCTGCCAACACACACCTTTAGAGATGAAGGTGTGGTGATCCTCACAGGTCTGGACTGAGTGAGTGATTAAAATCTAGTGTGGGAGATCTTTGGTTAATGCTGTTATTGATGATGATTCAGGTGCAACTGCAGAGTTAAAAAAAAAACCACTGCAGAGGTTAAAGCAGGGACGATAAGATACAGTAACAGTGTGTGGAAATACAAAACAAACACAACAAGCTTTACTAAAGTGTGTTTTACTGTCTAAACTCACGGAGCCACATCGTGCATAAAGCGTGAATAAACCATTCTCCGCTCATTAACCGGCATTTCTAAACACAGGAAGGACCTTTAACGGGGCGTAAACATGTTTTTCTGAAGCAATCTGAGGGTGAAGTGATGAAATATAAACTGAGAGATGCTATCTTATCTTTTCTTTTATTAAAAACATCGTTGAGGTCGGCGCCACTCAGATAATCTTAATATAAGGCGTCCCTCAAGGAAGCGGCGTCGGCCCACTGAGGATCCCAACCCAGCTGCTCTCTTTGATTCTGTGATTTTTATTTTACTTATTTATTTATTTTTAAATTTAATTATTTATTTGCTTTTACACAGAGGTTTGTAAAATGAGAATTACAAAGCTTTTATTTTCATTATATGAAAATCTGTAAAAATCTGATACATTTCTGGAAACTTTCCATGGGAAGTTCAGTTGGGGAATTTTGGAAATATTCCAAATTGAAAACGTTCCATTGGAATTAAGGGAGTTAACTGGAAATTTACAAACTGTATCAACTGTATAAAAACATAATGTAAACATTTCAATTTTTTATTTTACCCTTAGTGGAGCCACACCTTGTAAAGTCAGTTTAGATCAGGGTTATTATAGTTCACTAAGACTAAAACTATCTGGGAAAAAATAATTTAGTTAACTGAAATAAAAACTAAAATGAACGATGCAAAACGAACTAAAACTAAACTGAATTGCAAATAAAATCAACTTAGTTTTTATTGTTGTTTCATTTTCTCCCTTTTTACAGTTTCCTGTTCAGTTTGACTTCTTCTAATACCTGGAAAACTAAATAAAAACTAAACTAAAACTAATTAATCACATGTTAAACGAACTAAAACTAAACTGAAATAAAAAAAACAAACAAACAGAAAAAATAAATAAAAAAAATAAATAATGAAAATTTAAAAAACTATAATAAACCAAGAAAGGATATAAAAGCAACACATGGAAAAATAACAAATAAGTAAAAAAAAAAAAAAAAATTAAAAGTGTTAAATTGGAAATAAAAGTAAGATTAAGGCAGAGGAAACAGGAGAATTAAAGGTTACAGTTCAGTGTGAGATATTAACCCTCAATTTAATAAAAAGGAAAAGTCTCTACTCGTGATTTAGAAAAAGTGAGAAAATAAATCCAGCTGCAAAAAAGCAACTAGATTTTAATTTTCCATCTTCAGCTGTGGTGTTGATGTGCTAACCAGTCTGGGTCTAACACTCTCTCTCTCTCTCTCCCCCCCCCCCCTCTCTAGGTGGCTTCGGGCTCGGGCTCAGGCTCGTCTCCCGCCTCTTCCTCCCGCCAGCAGCTCCGTCAGCGGATCACGAGAGTGAACCTCAGGGACTTCATCTTCTGTCTGGAGCAGGACCGCACCACAGCGCGCTCGCTAATGCTCTACAAGGCGCTACTCAAATAAAGAAATACGGTGTCCCTCTTGCCCCCCCCTCCCTCCTCCCTCCTCCTCCTCCTCCTCCTCTTCCACTGCAGATCTTTTTGAACTGGATAACACTTCACCTGCGTCCCTTCTCCTCTTCCTCTAAATCTAAATCCAAATCCACATCTGCATCCTCCTCCAGTCTGTCACCTCTTAATTTTTATTTTTATTTTTTACATCTTCTATCGTTGTCTCATTTTTTTTTTTTTTTTTTTTTTTAAAAGCTCGTCCTCGTGCCTCGCTTAAGACAGCACAAAAGATTCCCTCTCGATTCGGTGTGTTTGGTTAATAGCGACAGATATTATTAAAACAACCAAACACACGGAGTTGAAAGTGTGAAAAGCTGCAGGTCTTAAAAACAAAACGAGGCACACTTTACAGAAAGTTTTAAAAGTGTTTTTTCCAGACTGTCAGAGATGAGCAGATGATTTCCTGTCGGGGGGAGGGAGGGGTTGGGGGGGTTCTTCTCATTTCGACTCTCCAGCGCTGTACCCCTAAAGAGGTGCCTTCGAGTCAGAGCTTCTCCTCCTCTCCTATCTCCATAGCAACGTCAATTTTTTTTAATGTCTGTCTCCTTTTTTGCGATTCAGTAGCCCGCTCAGCTACCCCACTCAGGACGCCGGGCTCGTGGCGTGGGCTGCCCCCCCCCCCCCTCTCTTTTTTTATTTTTTATTGTGTCTTTTCTTTTGTTGTTTTTGGAGTTTTTTCTAATCATGATCTGTGAGGAAAAGTCTCGACTGCTAGAGGCTGGTACGCTCACACACACTCAAACCTGCATTTTTTAAACTCATCTACAGCTAACAGAGCAGAGAGGAATGAATTTAAGGGGGGGGGGGGTGTTTTATTCAGCAGCTGTGTGTGTGTGTGTGTGTGTGTGTGTGTGTGTGTGTGTGTGTGTGTGTGTGTGTGTGTGTGTGTGTGTGTGTGTGTGTGTGTGTGTGTGTGTGTGTGTGTGTGTGTGTGTGTGAGAGAGTGTGTCATCATCATCATCAGAGGAGTGTGTGTTGTACCGCGAGCACTGTGAAGCTTTGCTGGTCGAATGAAAGGTGACAGAAGTAGTTAAGAGAGTTGGTAGATCATTTTAATGTGTGTGTGTGTGTGTGTGTGTGTGTGCGTGTGTGCGTGTGTGCGTGTGTGTGTGTGTGTGTGTGTGAGATAATCATGCTGAGAACGGTGACACTCGACAGACTTGAAAGGTTAAAGGAAAAGTTTAAACATTTGTTCTCTAGCTGGCAGAGAGTCAGATGTTAGCTTAGCTTAGCATAAACAATGGAAACCAATGGAAACTGTTAGCCTGGCTCAATCCAAAGATTACAAAATCCACCTGTCAGCTCCTTTTAATTCTCTCTGATGAACAAGTTTGACAAGATCTTGTTTAATCTGAAAAGAAAAACTTCACCTTGTTGTTTGAGGGCAAGTTGCGTAAATGTGCAACTTATTAAATAATAAAATGTCAGAAAATAACTTTTAACTTCCCAGAGTGAAAGCTGAGTTTCAACAAATGTCTCATTATGTTTGACCACCAGTTTAAAAGAGTAAAATATCCAGTTTAAAATCATGTGTGACACATTTTAAAAGTTGAAACAAGCTTTTTTTGCTTAAAGAAAAATATTAAAATTATTATTCAATTATCAAAATAGTCGATAAATCAATAATTGCAACTAATCAGTGCAGCTCTAAACTTTCCACAAGGAAGCAAATCAGCATAATTCAAAAAATGTCAAAGTATAACCTTTTAAAATTAACCTGTAACTTATTTTTATAATCAAATAATAACTGTAATAATTAATTGATGGCCTATGTTTGAGGGCTAGTTACAAAAAAATTGAATTAAATGAATTATAAAATGTCATTAAATGTGAATATTAACAAGAAAATAACCAGTCAAAAGCAGATTTTCCTCAAATGTCATATTATGTTCGACCAACAGTCCTAAAGAGTAAAATATCCAGTTTAAAATCATATATACTCATTTTAAAAGTTAAAAAGCAGCTTTTTTTGCTTAAAGAAAAATATTAAAATCATTATTAAATTATCAAAATGCTTGCAATTAATCTTAATCAATAATGTAACTGATCAGTGCAGCTCTAAACTTTCCTTAAGGAAGCAAATCAGCATATTTTCGGGAAATATCAAAGTATAACTACAAATTTTGGCACTTTTTCTAGTAAAGTTAACCGGCAACAATGATCATAATTAAATAATAATTGTAGTAATTGATTAACGGATGAATCATTGCAGCTTTAAAGGCTTTTATAGACTCATTCACTTGATGTTTATCAGTTAACAGAAATCAGCCAATAGTTTTTACACTAATGTTTTTATACAAATTAAACAAAAATCATTAAAAAAAAGTTAATAAAAGAGATTTAAAGGAGCTGGAAGGTTGATTTCCACTTGTTTCCAGTGTTTCTACTTCCTGTATCTTCACATTAAAACACAAGAGATGCTTTAATCTGAACATCTGAGTCTCTACTAGAAAGAGAATGAATGTTAAATGTTTCCTTTCAGCACAAATGATTCATACTTTCATATTTTGACAGTTTTTTTTTAAGTTCCAGTCATCACAGGGAGCTGGCTCTCCTTCTACAGACAGTAAAACTCACTCAGGCTGCATTCATGAAGGCTAACAAACATTTAAACTCTCCTTCTTCTTCTTCTTCGGATCTAACAAACATTCCTGCAGTATCCTCCTCTTGTTTTCCTCCTCCTTCATCATCATCCACCTCCTCCTCTTCTTCATCATCATCATCATCATCCTCCTCTTCCTCCTCTTCATCCCGGCTGACGTGTGATTTAACTTTTAGCTCAACGTGCGACTATGAAAACATTTAGAAATACGGAAAAAATCACAGTCTGAAAAATATCGACCTTGTACTGTTGAACATATTAATTTGTCCTAGTAGTTGAATATGCAGTTTTTTGCTTCACAGTTTGCTGTTGAAAGGCAGTTTTTAAAAATTTAAAAAAAAATAAGACTTTTTTTTTTCCTTTTTTTTTTTTTTTTTTTTTGAAAGGGTTGCGTTGCGTGTACATTGAAGGTTTTTAACGCTTTAAATGTTTTTTTTCTCCCCCCATAACGGGCATTTGGTTTGTATAGTATATAGCTCTAACTGATAATTGAAGCTGTGGTGTATGTACTGTATTCAGTCTGTTAGGGGGGGGGGTTGGGGTGGGAGGGGGGTCGGGAAGGGGAGGGGAGGGGGGGGGGCGGCTTCACAGCACCTAGCTATAAAAGTATCATCTGTTGGAAGGACACAATTTTTGCGACTATTTATATTTCCTACATTCTGTATTCAATCCTGACGCATTTCAGGCAATGCAATTTTACAGTTGTTTGTACCTTTGCAAAAAAAATGAAATAAAGAAAATGATAAAGAAAAGCCGATGTTTTTATTTTTATCTTTTTATCTTTTTATCAATACATCTGTACAAATTGAAAAGTGTCATAACCCAAAGTTAAAGCTAAAACAAATACATTAAATATACATTTTTTCCCCCCAAAAATGACAAGTTATATAATATAAAAAAAAAAAAAGAATTAAATTATGCATCCCGTGGCGTCCGCACACACTTATTAAAAAAATGACCTTTTTCATTCATTTGTATACACAGTAGACAATAAAACCAAGCGAGCTGTTTTAAAAGGGACGAGTTCACAGTTTTTTTTAAGTGTCTTAAAGCAGCAGTCAGTCATCATTCCTCCTGTTCATACTGACTATTAAAACCTTCTAATGTGCTTTCAATGTAAAGTGATGGAGGATAAAATCATTATAAAGTAGATGATCAGCTTCTATTGAGCTTCATCAGTCTGAGTTAGTCAAGGAAGAAGGAAGGAAGGGAGGGAGGAAGGAAGGAAGGGAGGGAGGGAGGAAGGAAGGAAGGAAGGGAGGGAGGGAGGGAGGACAGCAGGGAGGGAGGGAGGACAGCAGGGAGGAAAGGAAAGAAGGAAGGGAGGAAGAAGGAAGGAAGGATGGAAGGGAAGAAGGAAGGAAAGGAGGGAGGGAGGAAGGAAAGGAGGAAGGAAAGGAGGGAGGAAGGAAGGTAGGAAAGAAAAGAAGGAAGGTAGGCAGGTAGGAGGGAGGGAGGGAGGGAGGAAGGAGGGAGAAAGGAAAAGAGGAAGGGAGGAAGAAGGAAGGAAGGATGGAAGGGAAGAAGGGAGGAAAGGAGGGAGGGAGGAAGGAAAGGAGGGAGG
>NC_084975.1:3999313-4009313 GCF_963691925.1 Scomber scombrus | reverse complement strand
CAGTACTTTTACTGTAATACTGCATACTACATCACTCATAATACTGCAGTACTTTTACTATAATACTGCATACTACATCACTCATAATACTGCAGTACTTTAACTGTAATACTGCATACTACATCACTCATAATACTGCAGTACTTTTACTGTAATACTGCATACTACATCGCTCATAATACTACAGTACTTTTACTGTAATACTGCATACTACATCACTCATAATACTGCAGTACTTTTACTATAATACTGCATACTACATCACTCATAATACTGCAGTACTTTAACTGTAATACTGCATACTACATCACTCATAATACTGCAGTACTTTTACTGTAATACTGCATACTACATCGCTCATAATACTGCAGTACTTTAACTGTAATACTGCATACTACATCACTCATAATACTGCAGTACTTTTACTGTAATACTGCATACTACATCGCTCATAATACTACAGTACTTTTACTGTAATACTGCATACTACATCACTCATAATACTGCAGTACTTTAACTGTAATACTGCATACTACATCACTCATAATACTGCAGTACTTTTACTGTAATACTGCATACTACATCGCTCATAATACTGCAGTACTTTAACTGTAATACTGCATACTACATCACTCATAATACTGCAGTACTTTAACTATAATACTGCAGTACTTTTACTGTAATACTGCATACTACATCACTCATAATACTGCAGTACTTTTACTATAATACTGCATACTACATCACTCATAATACTGCAGTACTTTTACTGTAATACTGCATACTACATCACTCATAATACTGCAGTACTTTTACTGTAATACCGCATACTACATCGCTCATAATACTGCAGTACTTTTACTGTAATACCGCATACTACATCACTCATAATACTGCAGTACTTTTACTGTAATACTGCATACTACATCACTCATAATACTGCAGTACTTTTACTGTAATACTGCATACTACATCGCTCATAATACTGCAGTACTTTTACTGTAATACTGCATACTACATCACTATAATACTGCACTACTTTACTGTAATACTGCATACTACATCACTCATAATACTGCAGTACTTTTACTGTAATACTGCATACTACATCACTCATAATACTGCAGTACTTTTACTGTAATACTGCATACTACAACGCTCATAATACTGCAGTACTTTTACTGTAATACTGCATACTACATCGCTCATAATACTGCAGTACTTTTACTGTAATACTGCATACTACATCACTATAATACTGCACTACTTTACTGTAATACTGCATACTACATCACTCATAATACTGCAGTACTTTTACTGTAATACTGCATACTACATCACTCATAATACTGCAGTACTTTTACTGTAATACTGCATACTACAACGCTCATAATACTGCAGTACTTTTACTGTAATACTGCATACTACATCGCTCATAATACTGCAGTACTTTTACTGTAGTAGGATTTTTCATGCAGTACTTTCACTTGTAATGGAGTATTTTTACTGCAGTAAAGGATCAGAGTACTTCTTCCTCTACTGCATACTGTACTACAGGATATAAACCCTTCACTGAAGCATTATTTCACTATGTTGCCAACTTTTCCTGCAGTAACAGATCGGAGTGCTTCTTCCTCCGCTGGTGAAATACAGAGGAGGAGGCTTCTTGTGTTTTTTTTCCTCCATACTGTTCCTGACGAGAAGCTGCTGCTGGCCCGAGGCTCGACGCTGTATCAAAGCCTCGCCTCCTTCACTCCCTGCCCCCTCCTCTCCTCCCCCCATCGCAGGAGGCTGGAAGCGAGGGATAGATGTGTTTTATAAAAAGGGGTTGTGTCTGCGGGGCTTTTTAGTCATCCTGAGCACAGAATAACACAGAGGCAGCGCTCGCTAACTACAGGGAGGGAGATGAGAGAGATGCAATATGCCCGCTGACTCACACACACACACACACACACACACACACACACACACACACACACGAACCTTGCACATTAATTTAGTAAAACACACACTCGTCTGTGCTGTAAGCTACACTGGATGGAGCTGTGCAGCCGCGGGCGCAGCGCTGATTAAAGTTTCCTCGGCGTTAAAAGACTCGCTGCTGTTTGCTCAGACTAACCGAGATAACGATGTGCTGCTGGACAAAAGACAAATAATTTCTTTCACCTCAAGGTCATGTTTTCTCCATCTTTGCATATCTGGGCTCGGATTCGCTGCGAGCCAGAGCTCATCATTACAGAAGCACAGAGTCAATAACAGCAGCTGAGTTAAAAACCTCGACTGTTTTCTCTTTAAAATGATGTTAAAGGATCACAAGGACCAAATATGCTGTCAGTGGACATTTCCTGTCGTCATCCTCTCCATATAAACTACATATATATATATATATATATATATATATACTTTAGTACTGCAGTAAGAACAGAGACAGTGATGGAAGAAGTATTCAGATCCTTTACTGCAGTATTATGAGCGATGTAGTATGCAGTATTACAGTAAAAGTACTGCAGTATTATGAGTGATGTAGTATGCAGTATTACAGTAAAAGTACTGCAGTATTATGAGTGATGTAGTATGCAGTATTACAGTAAAAGTACTGCAGTATTATGAGTGATGTAGTATGCAGTATTACAGTAAAAGTACTGCAGTATTATGAGTGATGTAGTATGTAGTATTACAGTAAAAGTACTGCAGTATTATGAGTGATGTAGTATGCAGTATTACAGTAAAAGTACTGCAGTATTATAGTGATGTAGTATGCAGTATTACAGTAAAAGTACTGCAGTATTATGAGCGATGTAGTATGCAGTATTACAGTAAAGTACTGCAGTATTATGAGTGATGTAGTATGCAGTATTACAGTAAAGTAGTGGTTTGGTCCTCTGACTGATATATTATTATTATGACATCATTAGATTATTAATAGTGAAGCATCAGTGTTAGAGCAGCATGTTACTGTTGTAGCTGCTGGAGGTGGAGCTAGTTTACACTACTTTATATACAGTTAGGTACTTTAGTCCAGTGGTTCCCAACCTAGGGGTGGGGCCCCTCCAAAGGGTCAGCAGGTAAATGTGAGGGACCTCAGTAAAAACTCAACTACAAATATTTTTGTTTTTTGACAAGATTATTGTTATAGTTTCTGATTGTTTCTCTGAGACTCTCTGAGCTTAAAGTACCTTGAAGTCTTCTGGCAGAAGCAGCTTGCAGGTCCGCAGGAAGCTGAGGATGTAGCGGAAGATGTCTCCGTCTCTGTCGATGAAGTAGTGCTGCTTCAAACTGTCCAGCACGATGGGCTCGGTGCCGTTAAATAGCCGACCTATCCTAAAGACACACAGAGAAAAACACAAGAGTTAATTAACTCTGATGGAAACTTTTGAATGCAGGAACATTTATAAGAATATAAGAAGTTCAAGCAGGAGCAGAGTTCTAGTTTTAGTTCTTACAAGTCAACGAGGTTCCTGCTTCATGGTACTTTTAATGGGTCCAGGAATGATCAGGGTGAGATTTGGAGTAAATTTGCCTAAACTCAAGCCTTCATATACACATAAGCAGCAACTACTACAGACTGAGACTGAAGGCAGTGTTGAAATATCTTCCTCAACAGCCGCTTGATGCTCTGACTCACTCACTTTAAAAATCCCTCTAATAAGTGTGCTGGTGGTCATTTTGGAAATTATTGCTCCATTAATTTTTGATTTGAAGATTTGAAGATTTCAGACTTGTGTCGGACTTTTATCGCAATATTTCACTAAGTTTAATGTTGCTTGACTATGACACCAGCCCTGTGAGCAGTTCCAGAGAGTGAAAGGCAAATATTAGCATGCTGAACTGGACCGAAGATGGCGTCCATTCAGTCCAATAAGAATTTTCGGCTGGTGCAGACGCCAAAAAAAAAGTTTCTAGCTTCCAGGTTTGCTTAATGTGACCCACTAAATGTAACCCACTCCTAAGTTCCCACTCGGCCCACAGACTTTACATTGTGATGACGTCACAGGTTTTAAAATGTACTTTTCTCAGCTTTAGATTTTAGTTTAACACATATAAAACTTCCATGGATCAAAAGTTCGTAACAGAAAGACTCATAATTGACCTGGTGTCCAGTTCGAGGTGTCCCGTCAACAGCTTTACAGATGTCTCTTTTTACAATGGTGGTCTATGGAGAAATGCTTTTTGGGCCACATGGGGATTTTTTAAAGCTGCAATACCGCAAATGACCACTGGGGGGAAATTTGCTTATGTATCCAACTCTCATAATACATCCATGATACTGATATTAGCATTTAGTCAGTTAACTATAGATATCTGTAGTCAGTAGAATAGTTAAAGATCCTTTTAGACATGTTTTCAGACACATGGAAACAATCTGCTTTGAATAATAACATCTGATAATAAAATATAATAATCTGATTTGGCTTTCACACACTAAAAAGGTCAGAAACTATTAAAATTATAACTTCTACTTCTCCAGAAACTCTGAATATGTAAAAAATATTGTTCATTTTTAAAACTTTTCCACGTCTTCTCCTTCACTGTAAAATCAATTCTCTGTGTTTGTGCGCTGCAGGCTTCAACTTTCCACATCACACATCGCGCAAGTTGAATAACGGACCACGATTGGCTCCAAACACTAGTTGTGATGTCACAAATCAGGCTTATAGATCCGCCCTCTTTAACTCAGTTTCCAGCTAGCTAGCACAGAAAAACGTCAGTGAAGACAAACTCTGCACATACATCATCCTGCACAGTGACACTCAAACATCTTAATAAAAGAAGAAGAAGAAGAAGAAGAAGAAGAAGAAGAAGAAGAAGAAGAAGAAGACACATATTTGCGTGTAGCTTTAAAGACTTTAAGAGCAGCAGTCGGAGAGTCTCGCTGCATATTAACACTGCAGGATGAACCTCAGGAACACATTATGTGAATTTCAACAAAGTCCTTCATAATGTTTGAAGTATGTGTCAAGGTTCATTTTCACTCTGGGCTAAATAACTCCTCTCTCTTTTCATTTTCTTCCTTTCTTTCTCTCTTTGTACATCAGTGCCTGGTCCTTTACGGCCGTCGCTGCTGCAGGAGCGTCACCTCCTCGCTGCAGGGCATCGCTCCACCTCCTGTCTCTCTCTCTCTCTCTCTCTCCTCTCTGTCCTCTAAAACCCAATTAAACTTTTTTCTCCTCCCCCTTTCTGCCCTCATTCTCTCTCTCTCCCTCTCTCTCTCTCTCTCTCTTTTCTCTCTCACATACTGCAAAGAGAAATCAGAGCTGAATAAACACGTGATAGAAGTTAATGATCCAAAGTCAGCTGAGACTGCCGACACAATGACTCAATAAGTCATTATTATAACTTTTATCATTATTATTATTATTATTATAGTTATTTCTATAAAATTGTATTTACTTTATCCTAAACTTATTTTTTAACACCTTGATCCTCATAATTATGCTTTTTTTTTAATTGATTGTAATTCTCGGCTCTGTGAATAATCTGACTTGACTGGAAAATAACTACCAACTATATTGATGATTGTCATTTTTTTAAGTAAAGATGCCAAAAAAAATCATCTTCAGTGTGAACATTTGCTGCTTTTCTTTGTCCTATATTGGGTTAAAATTTATATTTGTGTACTTTTTAATGCTGGTCGAACAAAACAAGACAGATCTGAATCAGGGCTGAAAATAACAAGTATTTTCTCAGTCGATTGATCATTAATTATTTGTTCTATAAAATGTCTAAATGTTTAAAAATCATTATAATTCATTAGGAGACGTGTTTTTTTCCACCTGCTGAATGTAAAGTCCAGTATTCTTTCTTTTAGCTCTGTTTTTACTCTCTAACCTTTTTTTTCTTCCCCCCCTTCCTCTTACCTGGACTCTGGGAATTTGGTGAGCGTCGCCAGGCTGCTGGTGTACATGTGCCCTCCTACGTCGATGTGAACCGGGGCGTTGGCTTTGGTGAGCTGGGCGGGCGACGGGATTCCCTGGGCGGTCATGGGCGACACCGGCGAGCGGCTCAGGGACATCCTGGACATGCTCCGCCCCTCCTATGACAGGTAAGAACACGTCAGATCACACCTGAGCTCTAATATGTCCTCTTTAATCTGAGTAAAGCCCCCTAATAATGAGCTCAGTGTCAAAGAGAGGAGACATTTAACCCTCCTGTTGTCCTCGAGTCAAGGAAGGAAGGGAGGAAGAAGGAAAGAAAGGAGGAAGGAGGGAGGAGGGAGGGAGGGAGGGAGGGAGGGAGGAAGTAATGAGGAAGGAAAGAAATGAGGGAGTAAGAAGGAAGGAAAGGAGGGAGGAAGGAAATAAATGAGGAAGGGAGGAAGAAGGAGGGAGGAAGAAGGAAAGAAAGGAGGAAGGAAGGAAGGAAGGAAGGAAGAAGGAAGGAAGGAAAGGAGGGAGGAAGGAATGAATGGAGGAAGAAGGAAATAAATGAGGAAGGGAGGAAGAAGGAGGGAGGAAGAAGGAAAGAAAGGAGGTAGAAGGAAGGAAAGGAGGGAGGAAGGAAGGGAAGACGGAAGGAAAGGAGGGAGGAAGGAAGGGAGGAAGGAAGAGGGAAGGAAAGGAGGGAGGAGGGAGGGAGGGAGGAAGAGGGAAGGAAGATGGAAGGAAAGGAGGGAGGAATGAAAGGAGGGAGGAAAGAAAGGAGGGAGGAAGGAAGACTGAAGGAAAGAAGGGAGGAAGGAAGGTAGGAGGGAGGGTGGGAGGGAGAAAGGAAAAGAGGAAGCGAGGAAGGAAGGAAAGAAGGACAGAGGAAGGCAGGAAGGGAGGAAGGTAGGGGGAGGAAAGAAAGAGAGAAGGAGGGAGGGAGGAAGGAAAGGAAGGAAGGAAGGACAGAAGGAAGGAAGACATGGGGATGGAGGAAGGAAGGGAGGAAAGAGAGAAGAAGGAAAGAAAGAGAGAAGGAGGGAGGGAGGAAGGACAGACGGAAGGAGGGAAGGGAGGAAAGAAGGAACAGTCAAAACAGACGGGGTCAATTTGACCCGGGAGGATGACACAAATTAATTAATGACCTTAAAATATGAAAAAGGAACATCCTCCAGTCTGTGTCATTAAATCATTACAGAAGAAGAAGAGACAAGGAGATGACGTCATTAACAGAGCAACAGCCGAAGCTCAGACGATGGAAAACCATGTGGAAAATGTGATATTAGTAGTAGTAGTAAATAAAAGAGGGCATTCACAGTTTCTCAGAGGGCAGTGATGTCATCAGTTTGCTTGTTTTTGTCTGATTACAATGTTCAGATATTCAATTAACTGTCATATATGATAAAGAAAGACAGGAAATCAGCACATTTAGAAAGCTGGAAACAAAGTATTTGGCGTGTTTTGCTTGAAAGGATTAACCAGATATCAAAATAATTGCTGATAATTGTTTTGTCATATTGTCTAACTGCTGCAGCACCTTCAGGTTATTCAGTTATGTTCTGCATTATTCTGCATTTCTTTGCATGATTTACAATTAAAAACGTCCTTATTTATTTTATACTGGCTCTTTATGCAGCGCCTCAGTTCAGCCTCTGTCTATTAACAGGTCGTTTTAGCTCCTGTCTCTTTAAGGATTTCACTTCTTTTTTCTCCGTCTTTACTCCAAATGGAAACTTTTATATATACATATATCCCCATATGTATGTAACTATAGCAACAAAGATTAAAGAAAAGACGGACATTTGTGGGGATTTGGGAACCATCTGATGTCATCATGAGGAGGAAGTAGATGTAACTTTTCAAACTAAGTATTCAGAACCGGCCGACTTTTGGCTTCGGAGCATTTTTACAGACATTCACTTCAACTTAATGAATCTTTACCCATGTTTAACATCTGACAACAGAACAGAATATAAATGATAGAAATTTTCAAAAAGCCTGATGTTCTCTTTAAAGGGTGAGTTCACAATTGTTCAAGTCTGTCCTAAAACAACAGTCAGGAGCCCAAATGAACATTAAAGGTGTTTTTTCTTGCTGTAATGATTCCTCCTGTTCATACTGACCATTAGAAGATCCTTTCATAATGTTTACAATGGAAGTGATGGAGGACTAAACCCACAGCCCACAATCCACAGCTAATATGAAGGTTCAGTTTTGTCCAAAATGAGTCAAATCTTCATCTTCTATGTTTCAACGTTACAGTGTTTTTAGTAGCAAAGTCTTTGTGTTACTATGGTTACACCACAGCTCAACAGGGAAACACTAAGAGGGAATCTGATGCTAAAAAGACTGTAAATGTGTCAGATATCACTTGATATGACTAACTCACACTGCTGAAGCTCAATAGAAGCTGATCATCTACTTTATAATGATTTAGTCCTCCATCACTTTACATTGAAAGCACATTTTGAAGGAGATCTTTTAATAGTCAGTATGAACAGGAGGAATGATTACAGCCTCTTTCACTGCTCATCTGGACACCTGACTGCTGGTTTAAGCCACACATGAAGAAGAGTGAATGTGTCCTTTAATCTCAACTTCTATCTCTCAGATTGCAGATTGAACCTGATCCCTCTAAAGTCTGGACCTGCAGCTCCTGAACTCGCTCTGAGCTTCTTCTGTAACTCTGACCGTCTGTATCGTCTGTCTGAAGTCTGCAGGCTTCACTCTGCTGTCGGCTTTCTAACCGACTTCATTTAATAACAGACGCTGCAAGTTTCATCCAATCAGATCGAGATAAAGACGATCCATCGGCTGAGTGAAGCGAGGGTGAACACGCTCTCTGTAGTAACATGTACTTTTACTGCAATACTTTAACTACATAAAGCTGATGATTTGTGTACTTTTACTGTCATACTGTCATACCTGGAATTACATGAAGCTTAAAATCTGAATACTTTACTACATTAACTTAACAATACTCATGTACTTTTCTGTAAACTACATTTAGTTGATATTTCTTGTCTAATTTTACTGTAATACTATAACTACATGACACTGATTATTTGTGTACTTTTACTACATTAAGGTAACAATACTTGTGTACTTTTACTGCAATACTATAACTACATGAAGCTGATTATTTGTGTACTTTTATTACATACTTGTGTACTTTTACCGTAACTATACAAAAGTGATAATACCTGTTATACTTTAACTACATTGAGCTGATAATCTGTGTACTTTAACTGTAATACTTTAACTACACAAAGCTGATAATACTTGTGGTACTTGAACTAAATTAAAGTAACAATACTTGTGTACTTTTACTGTGAATACTTTAAACCACATTAAGCTGATAATACTTGTTTAAGTGAGTATTTCTACATTGTGGTATTAGTACTCTTACAGAGGAGTCTGAGTACTTCTCACTATACTACAGTTGTGGATCTGTCAGATCAATTGGACGTAGCTCATCCTCGGGGGTGGGAGGAGAGAGGAGGGAGGAGGGGTTCGGAGAAATGACCCCCCCCCCCCCCTCCCGTTAGATTAAAAACAAGCTAGCCTCCAGATTTCCATGAATGTAATATTCATGGAGCTGCGGTGTTTGCGGAGGGCAGCCTCGCTGATGAAACAGAGGATGGTGACGACCTGAGGGGCTGCAGGGCCAGGCACACTCTGGATTAATTGACCCCCCCCCCCCCCCCCCCCTCCCTCCCTCATCCTCCCTCCCCCCCCAACTCACAGAAAGTCTCTCAATTGTAAAGAAGAGCTTTGAAGCATGAAAGGTGAACAGGAGGCGGGCTGCAGCTTTCAGAGTCTCTGCCCCGCGGCCCGCATGACGCCCGCAGGCCAAACTGACAAACACTGCTCTCTCCTCTCTCTCTCTCTCTTTCTTTCTCTCTCTCCCTCTCTCTCTCTCTCTCTCTCTCTCTCTCTCTGTGTGTGTGTCTGACTGCTGCTGCTGCTGAGCTCAAACTAAAGAACTCCTGGAAACTGGAGCACCAGGAATCACAGGAAATAACCGACTGTCTGCAGCTCTCTGATGATTACAGGCTCCAGTTTTGTACAGTCGCAGGTAATAATCACACACGTAATGTTAGAGACATCAGATATAAACATTTAATCAACTAAACCAG
>NC_084975.1:3986090-3996090 GCF_963691925.1 Scomber scombrus | reverse complement strand
AGGGAGGAAGAAGGAAGGGAGGGAGGAAGAAGGAAGGAAGGGAGGAGGGAAGGAAGGAAGGAAGGAATGAAGGAAGGAAAGGAAGGATGGAGGAAAGAAGGAAGGGAGGAAGGAAAGGAAGGAAGAAAAGAAGGAGGGAGGGAGGAAGGAAGGACAGAAGGAAGGAAGAATGAGGGATGGAGGAAGGAAAGAAGGACAGAGGAAAGAAGGAAGGGAGGAAGGTAGGGGGAGGAAAGAAAGACAGGAAGGAGGGAGGAAGGAGGGAGGGAGGGAAGGAAAGAAGGAAGGAAAGAAGGAAGGAAGGAGGGAGGGAAGGAAAGAAGGAGGGAGGGAGGAAGGAAGGAAGGACAGAAGGAAGGAAGAAAGGGGGATGGAAGGGAGGAAAGAAGGAACAGTCGGACCTTCAGTGTAACAACAATAAAGCTTCTACTTCTCCAAAATGCCAATATTCTTCATCATTTTCTAGAATCAACCATTTTTTTCCACTTTGTGCTTAAATCTGAAATCATTACTTAGATTGTTGCTCCATAAATCACCACCATTAAGACCCACCATTAAAAAAAATCACCTTTTATTCCTCTTAATATTTAACATGATTATAAAACTATCATATTTAAATTATCTAACAATCTTAAATGTCTGTTAAATGTAAATCAACTCCTCTTGTTTTTAAATGTGTTGCATTAATGAAATTTGACTTGAAACGGCTGTAAAATGAATCTAGGATCAATAATAATCCCAAACCAACAATGAATTGATTTATTTAAACAATAGCAGCATTGTGATGCATCTTATTCCTCTCTGACACAAAGCTCCATTGTTGTCCAAAAAAACAAAAGATCGGCAAGTCTGAGACGTCGCCCCCCCCCCCCCCGTTTAGTTTCCATGCTTAGTTCTGCTTCCTGGATGTTTATAGGATCTTTATTATCTTATTTGATCCCATAGACACTCAACTAATGAGCCACGATAGCCTCATACTGCTGTTTAACATACTTCAGATTACTTTATAAAAGGAAAAACTGTAAAATTCTTCAAAACTATTGTGTCTCTAAACTTTCTCTTTAACCGAATCACACACATTAAAGGCTATTCACATTAAAAGGAGCATAAAACAATGTTAAAAAGAAAAGAAAACAAACATAAAAGAAAGGGGAAATATATAAAAACATTAATGGAATATAAGATGGAATATGAAAAATATAGTACATAGTAAAAGTAGCAAAAAAATATAGAATAAAAACTACATAAAATCAAGTTAAATGCAACTATTAAGAGAAGTGTAGTAGTGACTGATAGGAGAGTTAGTTAAAAGCTAAAGTGAAGAGATAAGTTTTTAGCTCACACTTAAAAATGATGCGTCCACTTCAAAAAATGCTTAATTTCCACTTGTTTGTTTGATAAAAAACTAGGAAATGACTGTATTTTTTTAACATGAAATTATACATTTGTAAGGAGCTTTTTAAGGATTTACACCTAGATTATTTCAAAATGACGAATACTATCAACTTTTTGGGAGATGTGTGGAGCCGTTAGCCAGGAGAACGCTCTGATCAATGCAGAAGGTTTGGGCTATTGGACAAATATTAGACAAATATTATTGTTTTTACACCTTATAAACAGAAAAAGTACGACCATTCATAAACCAAAAAAAGATGCAGAAAGACTGATTCATGCTTTGATTCAACAAACATGATTTGTTCGCACGTGGATTCATCCGCTGCTGATAATAGTCCCCTCCAAAAATGCACCATTTCTTCCTGTTTGTTTGATAAAAACTAGGAAATTACTGCCTTTTTTTTTTTTGTGAGGAGCTTTTTAAAAATGTACGACCAGTTTTCGGGAGATGCCAGGAGAACGCTCTGATCGATGCAGAAGGTTTGGGCCATTGGACGAAAATTGGACGAATATTATCATTTTTTCACCTTATAAACAGCAAAAGTACGACCATTCATGAACCAAAAAAAGATGCAGAAAGACTGATTCATGCCTTCAACAACAAACATGATTTGTTTGCACGTGGATTCATCCGCTGCTGATAATAGTCCCCTCAAAAAATGCACCATTACCTCCTGTTTGTTTGATCAAAACTAGGAAATTACTGCGTTTTTCAACATTAAATTATACATCTGTGAGGAGCTTTTTAAAGATTTACTTCCAGTTTTCGGGAGATATGTAGAGCGGTTGAACAAGTTTGGGCGACTGGACGAATATTGGACAAATATTATCTTTTTTTTTAATCGTAATATTGTTTTTAAACCTTATAAACAGCAAAGTTACGACCATTTATGGCCCACAAAAGATGCAGAAAGACTGATTCATGCCTTCAACAACAAACATGATTTATTTGCACGTGGATTCACCCGCTGCTGATAATAATTCCCTCCAAAAATGCACCATTACCTCCTGTTTGTTTCATAAACTAAGACATTACTGCCTTTTTTAACATGAAATTCTACATCTGTAAAAAGCTTTTTAATGATTTGCACTCACATTAGCTTCCTGACTTGACTTCATACACTTGTAAGTCTCTCGAGGATTTGAGTTGAGAGACACAGTTGACACATTGTTGTCTTGTCAATAAGATGAATAATAAAGAATAACAGCAGACTGCTCCTTTAAAAAAAACCCCGATGCATTGAAACAGCGTCGGCTGAGGTGTCGACTCTACGACTCTTTTAATGCGTTTTCTGTGTTGACCTAGAAACCGCATTCCTCTGAGGAAGCAACCGACGCAACTCCACATCTCACATTTATTATTATTTTATGAGAATAAAGGGAGAAATAAGCAAGAAGTGAAGGCTAATTTGAATTGTTGATGTAAATTACTTTTCACTCCACTCACACAACAAATTAATACCAACTGCTACTGCACACTGTAGTCACCAAATAAAAAAAAAAGGATGGAAATTGTTATTGCATTAATTAAACCCTTGATATAAAATTAGTAAAAATATGCTTTGCAAAGTCAGCAATTATAGAAGGAGGGGGAGGAATAAAACAAATAGGGAGTAGAGCTGTGAGAACTCATGGTGCGTTATTATAAAATGGTGCAAAGCTGCAAAAGTTAATCAATTTTTCACTTTTTTAGGGGGTTTTTTTCTTCAGTTTCAGGGACAATGAGGGACGTTTTTTGTTCCCGCGGCTCTCTCTTTTTTAATTTCCCGCTCTGGACGCTGCGTTTTTTTTCTTGGCATGCATGACTCTGAAGAGCGGTGGCTTCAAGAGAAATCGTCCTTGGCCTTTTACTGAACTCTGCAGACTCTTAGTGTCCATTCTGCTTCCTCTCTCTTCTCTCTCTCTCTCTCTCCCGCTCTTTTTTTTGTGTGTGTGTGTGTGTGTGTGTGTGTGTGTGTGTGTGTGTGTGTGTGTGTGTGTGTGTGTGTGTGTGTGACTTGTGTCTTCACTCACCATTACAGCGAGTGAAAAGAGCTCATTTTCTTTTCCTTTATATACGCCTTTTCTTTCTTTATTGCTTCGCTGTGAACTAAATGAAAGCCACATTTTCTCGTTTTCAACCATAAAGCAACGCGGACGGCCTCTCTGTAATAATAACGACGATGATGATGATGATGATGATGATGATGATGATGATGAGGATATTACTGCCAACACTTCTAAATCTGTCCGAAAGCAACTGTGTGTTTTTGGAAGTGATTTTATTTCACTGGAAGAAGTGAAACGTCTTTAAAAGCTGCACATTTCCTTCTTACTGTACTTAACTAGAAGTAACCTCGGTTTTCAAATGTTACTCTTTTAATTATTATATTTTTCTTTCAATTTCTATTTTACTCAAAAGTCAGATTTATTGTTAATCTCAAAGGAGGAAAACTAATGTTGGAGGTGTTTTTGTGTGTATTTAATGAGCACATGTATGCATATAAGTATCTCTTAATGGGTCAATGATGGTTTAATTAAATTTAAAGAGGTTAAAATGTGAAAATAAACGTATGAATAACTTGCACACATTCTTTTTGGAAGGAGGGAGGAAAGGAAGGAAGGAAGAAAGGAAGGAAGGAAGGAAGGAAGGAAGGAAGGAAGGAAGGAAGGGAAGGAAGGACGGAAGGAAAGAAGGAAGGTAGTAGGGAGGGAGCAAAGAAGGAAGGAGGGAGGGAAAAAGGGTAAAGAGGAAGGACAGAGGAAAGAAGGAAGGGAGGAAGGTAGGGGAGGAAAGAGAGAGAAGGAGGGAGGGAGGAAAGAAGGAAGTAAGGAAGGAAGGAAGCAAGGAAGGAAGGAAGGAAGGAAGGAAGGAAGGAAGGAAGGAAGGAAGGAAAGAAAGGAAATAAGGAAGGGAGGAAGGGAAGGAAGGACGGAGGAAAGAAGGAAGGTAGTAGGGAGGGAGCAAAGAAGGAAGGAGGGAGGGAGAAAGGGAAAAGAGGAAGGACAGAGGAAAGAAGGAAGGGAGGAAGGTAGGGGAGGAAAGAGAGAGAAGAAGGGAGGGAGGAAAGAAGGAAGGAAGGAAGGAAGGAAGGAAGGAAGGAAAGGAAAGGAAGGAAGGAGGGAAGGAAGGAAGGAAGGAAGGAAGGAAGGAAGGAAGGAAGGAAGGAAGGAAGGAAGGAAGGAAGGGAGGAAGGGAAGGAAGGACGGAGGAAAGAAGGAAGGTAGTAGGGAGGGAGCAAAGAAGGAAGGAGGGAGGGAGAAAGGGAAAAGAGGAAGGGAGGAAGGAAGGACAGAGGAAAGAAGGAAGGGAGGAAGGTAGGGGGAGGAAAGAGAGAGAAGGAGGGACGGAGGAAAGAAGGAAGGGAGGAAGGAAAGGAAGGAAGGAGGGAAGGAAGGAAGAAAGGGGGATGGAGGAAGGAAAGAAGGAAGGGAGGAAAGACAGAGGAAGGAAAGAAAGAGAGGGAGGGAGGAAGGGAAAAGAGGAAGGAAGGAACAGTTGAAACAGACAGGGTCAATTTGACCCGGGAGGACGACACAAAGGTTAAAGGGGTTAAAAAATGAAAATAAACGTATGAATAACTTGCACACATTCTTTTTGGAAGGAGGGAGGAAAGGAAGGAAGGAAGAAAGGAAGGAAGGAAGGAAGGAAGGAAGGAAGGAAGGAAGGAAGGAAGGAAGGAAGGAAGGGAAGGAAGGACGGAAGGAAAGAAGGAAGGTAGTAGGGAGGGAGCAAAGAAGGAAGGAGGGAGGGAAAAAGGGTAAAGAGGAAGGACAGAGGAAAGAAGGAAGGGAGGAAGGTAGGGGAGGAAAGAGAGAGAAGGAGGGAGGGAGGAAAGAAGGAAGTAAGGAAGGAAGGAAGCAAGGAAGGAAGGAAGGAAGGAAGGAAGGAAGGAAGGAAGGAAGGAAAGAAAGGAAATAAGGAAGGGAGGAAGGGAAGGAAGGACGGAGGAAAGAAGGAAGGTAGTAGGGAGGGAGCAAAGAAGGAAGGAGGGAGGGAGAAAGGGAAAAGAGGAAGGACAGAGGAAAGAAGGAAGGGAGGAAGGTAGGGGAGGAAAGAGAGAGAAGAAGGGAGGGAGGAAAGAAGGAAGGAAGGAAGGAAGGAAGGAAGGAAGGAAGGAAAGGAAAGGAAGGAAGGAGGGAAGGAAGGAAGGAAGGAAGGAAGGAAGGAAGGAAGGAAGGAAGGAAGGAAGGAAGGAAGGAAGGAAGGAAGGAAGGAAGGGAGGAAGGGAAGGAAGGACGGAGGAAAGAAGGAAGGTAGTAGGGAGGGAGCAAAGAAGGAAGGAGGGAGGGAGAAAGGGAAAAGAGGAAGGGAGGAAGGAAGGACAGAGGAAAGAAGGAAGGGAGGAAGGTAGGGGAGGAAAGAGAGAGAAGGAGGGACGGAGGAAAGAAGGAAGGGAGGAAGGAAAGGAAGGAAGGAGGGAAGGAAGGAAGAAAGGGGGATGGAGGAAGGAAAGAAGGAAGGGAGGAAAGACAGAGGAAGGAAAGAAAGAGAGGGAGGGAGGAAGGGAAAAGAGGAAGGAAGGAACAGTTAAACAGACAGGGTCAATTTGACCGGGAGGACGACACAAAGGTTAAAGGGGTTAAAAAATGAAAATAAACGTATGAATAACTTGCACACATTCTTTTTTTGTGGACCCAGCATCAAATTTCTGCTTTTAATCCATTTTGAGAGAATATATTAGAGGATTATGGTAAAATGTCTAAGTGGTGTAAACATAAAAACTTTGTACCAAATAATTCAACTTGCTTAAAAACAGTAAATTCTCAATAAAACACCATATCAACTAGTTTGTTATGATCTTACATTATAACTTTATATTAAATAAAGGTAATGGAATACAATTGTTCTAAGTATTACATTTAATATGGTAACCATGGAGATCAGGAACCTGACTGCTTGCTTTCTTTCTTTCTTTCTTTCTTCTTTATCTTTCTTTCTGTCTTTCTCTTCCTACTCATTTATCTTTCTCTCTTTATCCTCTTCCTCCTTTCTTTCTTTTTTCTTTCTCCTCTTCTTCCTTCTCCTCTCTTCCTCCTTTCTTTCTTTTTTCTTTCTCCTCTTCTTCCTTTCTCTCTTTTTTCTTTCTCCTCTTCCTCCTTTCTTTCTTCTTTATCTTTCGTTCTGTCTTTCTCTTCCTACTCATTTATCTTTCTTTCTCCTCTTCCTGCTCTTCCTCCTTTCTTTCTTTTTTCTTTCTCCTCTTCCTCCTTTCTTTCTTTCTTTCTTTCTTTTCTAGTTGTATAAAATATGTAATATGTATCATTATTTTGTGGTTACACCATTTGACATTTTCAGGAGCATTCAGTCTTACTTTTGGTAAAAAAATGTCATTTCAAATGATATAAAACCAACAAAAATACAAAAAATACAGTAAATATCCCACAATGCATTGCAGATCAACCATCAGCAAAGGTGGAGTATGAGACGGACTCAAAGCTCTTATAATGTTTGTCCTGGGAGTGTTTAAATGCCACTTAATAAGGTTAGTAAAGTAAACATTTGTATTTCTAATGTCTGTCTGAACAATGGCTGCTTTGTTGTGGAGATGTGTGGAGCTGCTGGCCAGGACAACGCTCCGATGCAAAGGGTTTGGGCTTAAAAAAGTAGCAAAAGTACGACCATACATAATTAAAAAGAGATGCAGAAAGACTGATTCATGCCTTCATTTCAAGCCGACTCGATTACTGTAATGCACTTCTTACTGAGAGAGAGACTTCAGCTCATTGAAGACTCTGCAGCTCAGCCATTAACCAGAACTGAAGAGGAGAGGAAACATTAGTCATTAGTCCAGTTTAATTTCCTCTTTAAGCTCTTCCTCCTTACATAAAAGAGCCATTAATGGGCGAGGGCCGAGCTGCATCGCTAACTCCCTTGTTAAATATTTGAGTTCAAGAACACTGAGATCTTCTGCTTCTGTTACGCCCAAAAAAACTACGATCATGGATCATTGCACTTCTTATAATTATATTGTTTACATATAAGATTATCGGCCAGTATCGGTCAGGCCCTGGAACGTAGTAGTGTAGTGTGTTCACAGTTTGAGGTATTTGAATTAATGCTACAAGACCTAAGCGAGGTTACTGTTTCCTGCCACCTGTGGATTAACCCTCCTGTTGTCCTCAAGTCAAGGAAGGAAGGGAGAGAAGAAGGGAGGAAAGGAAAGGAAAAGATGGAAGAAGGAAGGAAGGAAGGAAGGAAGAAGGAAGGGAGGAAGAAGGAAGGAAAGGAGGAAGGAAGGAAGGAAGGAATGAGGAAGGAAAGGAGTAAGGAGGGAGGGAGGAAGGAAGCAAGGTGGGAAGGAAGGAATGAAGGAAGGACGTGATAAAAGAATGAAGGAAGGAAGGACGGAAAGGTGGAAGGAGGGACAGGAGGAAGGAAGGAAGGAAGGGAAGAAAGGAGTAAGGAGGGAGGGAGGAAGGAAGGAAGGAAAGAAGGAAAAAGAAGAACAGAGGAAAGATGGGAGGAAGGAAGGAAGGGAGGAAGGTAGGAAGGAAGAAAGGAAGGAAGGAGGGAAGGAAAGAAGGAGGGAGGAAGGACAGACGGAAGGAAGGAAGGAAGGAAGGAAGGAAGGAGAGAAGGAAGGGAGGAAGGAAGGAAGGAGGGAGCAAAGAAAGAGGGAAGGAGGGTAAGAACGAAGGAAAAATTAAAGAAAGAGGAAGGAAGGAAGGAAAGGAAGGAAGGAAGGAAGGAAGGAAGGACAGACGGAAGGAAGGAAGGAAGGAGAGAAGGAAGGGAGGAAGGAAGGAAGGGAGGGAGCAAAGAAAGAGGGAAGGAGGGGAAGAACGAAGGAAAAATTAAAGAAAGAGGAAGGAAGGAAGGAAGGAAGAAGGAAGGAAGGAACGAAGGAAGGAAGGAACAGTCAAAAGAGATGGGGTCAATTTGACCCGGGGAGGACGACAGGAGGGTTAAAGTGAAGAAGGAGGTTAGCCTCAAAATTAGCGGCGAAAGGTTAGCATAACACCGGCATGTCCAAACCATCCAATACAGAACCATTATGTGACTGCAGGTTTTCATTCCAACCAATCAGGAGCACAACCAGGCTGTGACTCATTTAATCCAATCAACTTTATTTATACATCACGATTTTAACAAACACGAGGTTTCCAAAGTGCTGCACAACAAGATAAAACACAATAAATAGATAACACGATAGAAGCACAATAAAAAGATGAAGTACACAATAGAATGATAAAAGCAATAAAATATGCATATGCAAGAGGAGGCCTGTCTAATGTGCAGCGGCAATTCATTCCAACGTTTTGGAGCTGCAGCTAAACGCTCGATCCCCTCTGAGCTTAAGCCTGGCTTAGGGCACTGACCTGAGAGATCGGCTGGGAATCAACTGATCTCAGTCTTTAGTAGTGTTGTAGTCAAGACCAGCTAACCCGAGACTGAGTCAAGACCAAGACCAAACCAATGCGATCAATGGGTATCATTTAAAATATTACAATACCAGAACCAATCCAAGTACCTTTAAAGTGATTCTGATACCAACTGAGTACTTCATTAGATTCCCGTTAACACATTTAGGTCTCTGTCTTTTATTAGTTTTGTGTTGTTAGTGAAATACAAATGGATGTACAGTAGGGATGTGTGATAGGACGATATCGTCATGACGATATACAGCAGTATTTTTCAGCATTTGGAGTCTGTCCATCTTTTGTGCGGATTATATTGTTAAAACTTTCAAAGTAAAATAAATTATTGATGTTGGTGGAAGTTTCTAACTCTTATCACAGTAAATAAATTACAAGATGTCACTGCAGCTGTTGTCTCGACTGGTCTTGAGATAAGAATTCGGAGTCCAGCTCGTCCTAAAAAGGTAGTTGGAACAAAAACCTGCAGACACACACACACAGAGTCCTTTATGGAGCAGTTCGGACTTGACCAGGCTCATTTAAAGTGGACTGACCTTTAAGGTGGACCCGCTATTCTTATTTTAGCAACAATTATCAGCTCCTAAACAGAGACATGCTGCTGAGTCTCAGCCTCTTTTGCCTAGTTGGCGTGTTTTTAATGGTTTTTGGTCAACAATGGAGCTCTACACTACACTGCCCAGAGGAATAAGATACAGTATATCAGGCTTTGACCACACACACACACACACACACACACACACACACACACACACACACACACACACACACACACACACACACACACACACACACACACACACACACAGTAGATCAGTTCAGTGTTGGTTTGGATCTGCATGTGACACATTCTGCACAAATGTTGACAATAGAAAAAGAAAAACAAACATAGAAAATCAGCTTTATCCTTTAATATATTCATCCACAAATATCATAAACTAGCGACTAACGAGCCGAGTCATTAACGTGACTAATCCTCGTTGCACGTCAGCAGCAGATGACCTCTTCCACTCAACAAATATTTGATGGCATTAATCAATAAAAGTTATTTTTTCATCACGACTGGAATGAAAGCGGAGTGATTAGGCCTTGATAAACCTACAGTATATGTGAGAGCAGAAGAAGACACAAAGGCCCCATTCATGCTTTCCAGACTCTCTCCAGCTGAGCTCTCGGAGGTCATTCACAGATCCGACTCAAATAACAATATTTAACACCGAGCCTCGGACTGCAGGAGAGAAGAGGG